>NW_026277808.1:112500-150000 GCF_023373465.1 Oncorhynchus keta | reverse complement strand
AGAAGAGATAGATCAAGCCCTAGTCTAATGCAGTAAAGCAGAACAGAAGAGATAGATCACAGCCCTAGTCTACTACCATAGAGCCCTGGTTAAAGCAATGCAGTACAGAAGAGATAGATCACAGCCCTAGTCTACTACCATAGAGCCCTGGTTAAAGCAATGCAGTACAGAAGAGATAGATCACAGCCCTAGTCTACTACCATAGGGTCCTGGTTAAAGCAATGCAGTACAGAAGAGATAGATCACAGCCCTAGTCTACTACCATAGGGTCCTGGTTAAAGCAATGCAGTACAGAAGAGATAGATCACAGCCCTAGTCTACTACCATAGGGCCCTGGTTAAAGCAATGCAGTACAGAAGAGATAGATCACAGCCCTAGTCTACTACCATAGAGCCCTGGTTAAAGCAATGCAGTACAGAAGAGATAGATCACAGCCCTAGTCTACTACCATAGGGTCCTGGTTAAAGCAATGCAGTACAGAAGAGATAGATCACAGCCCTAGTCTACTACCATAGGGTCCTGGTTAAAGCAATGCAGTACAGAAGAATAGTTCCCAGCCCTAGTCTACTACCATAGAGCCCTGGTTAAAGCAATGCAGTACAGAAGAGATAGATCACAGCCCTAGTCTACTACCATAGAGCCCTGGTTAAAGCAATGCAGTACAGAAGAGATAGATCACAGCCCTAGTCTACTACCATAGAGCCCTGGTTAAAGCAATGCAGTACAGAAGAGATAGATCACAGCCCTAGTCTACTACCATAGAGCCCTGGTTAAAGCAATGCAGTACAGAAGAGATAGATCACAGCCCTAGTCTACTACCATAGGGTCCTGGTTAAAGCAATGCAGTACAGAAGAGATAGATCACAGCCCTAGTCTACTACCATAGGGTCCTGGTTAAAGCAATGCAGTACAGAAGAGATAGATCACAGCCCTAGTCTACTACCATAGAGTCCTACCATAGAGCCCTGGTTAAAGCAATGCAGTACAGAAGAGATAGATCACAGCCCTAGTCTACTACCATAGAGCCCTGGTTAAAGCAATGCAGTACAGAAGAGATAGATCACAGCCCTAGTCTACTACCATAGGGTCCTGGTTAAAGCAATGCAGTACAGAAGAGATAGATCACAGCCCTAGTCTACTACCATAGGGTCCTGGTTAAAGCAATGCAGTACAGAAGAGATAGATCACAGCCCTAGTCTACTACCATAGAGCCCTGGTTAAAGCAATGCAGTACAGAAGAGATAGATCACAGCCCTAGTCTACTACCATAGGGCCCTGGTTAAAGCAATGCAGTACAGAAGAGATAGATCACAGCCCTAGTCTACTACCATAGGGCCCTGGTTAAAGCAATGCAGTACAGAAGAGATAGATCACAGCCCTAGTCTACTACCATAGGGTCCTGGTTAAAGCAATGCAGTACAGAAGAGATAGATCACAGCCCTAGTCTACTACCATAGTCTACTACAGAAGAGATAGATCATAGGGTCCTGGTTAAAGCAATGCAGTACAGAAGAGATAGATCACAGCCCTAGTCTACTACCATAGGGCCCTGGTTAAAGCAATGCAGTACAGAAGAGATAGATCACAGCCCTAGTCTACTACCATAGAGCCCTGGTTAAAGCAATGCAGTACAGAAGAGATAGATCACAGCCCTAGTCTACTACCATAGGGCCCTGGTTAAAGCAATGCAGTACAGAAGAGATAGATCACAGCCCTAGTCTACTACCATAGGGCCCTGGTTAAAGCAATGCAGTACAGAAGAAATAGTTCCCAGCCCTAGTCTACTACCATAGGGCCCTGGTTAAAGCAATGCAGTACAGAAGAGATAGATCACAGCCCTAGTCTACTACCATAGGGTCCTGGTTAAAGCAATGCAGTACAGAAGAGATAGATCACAGCCCTAGTCTACTACCATAGGGTCCTGGTTAAAGCAATGCAGTACAGAAGAGATAGATCACAGCCCTAGTCTACTACCATAGAGCCCTGGTTAAAGCAATGCAGTACAGAAGAGATAGATCACAGCCCTAGTCTACTACCATAGGGCCCTGGTTAAAGCAATGCAGTACAGAAGAGATAGATCACAGCCCTAGTCTACTACCATAGGGCCCTGGTTAAAGCAATGCAGTACAGAAGAGATAGATCACAGCCCTAGTCTACTACCATAGGGCCCTGGTTAAAGCAATGCAGTACAGAAGAGATAGATCACAGCCCTAGTCTACTACCATAGGGCCCTGGTTAAAGCAATGGAGTACAGAAGAGATAGATCACAGCCCTAGTCTACTACCATAGGGCCCTGGTTAAAGCAATGGAGTACAGAAGAGATAGATCACAGCCCCTGGTTAAAGCAATGGAGTACTACTACCCATAGGGCCCTGGTTAAAGCAATGGAGTACAGAAGAGATAGATCACAGCCCTAGTCTACTACCATAGGGCCCTGGTTAAAGCAATGCAGTACAGAAGAGATAGATCACAGCCCTAGTCTACTACCATAGGGCCCTGGTTAAAGCAATGCAGTACAGAAGAAATAGATCACAGCCCTAGTCTACTACCATAGGGCCCTGGTTAAAGCAATGCAGTACAGAAGAAATAGATCACAGCCCTAGTCTACTACCATAGGGCCCTGGTTAAAGCAATGCAGTACAGAAGAGATAGATCACAGCCCTAGTCTACTACCATAGGGCCCTGGTTAAAGCAATGCAGTACAGAAGAAATAGATCACAGCCCTAGTCTACTACCATAGAGCCCTGGTTAAAGCAATGCAGTACAGAAGAGATAGATCACAGCCCTAGTCTACTACCATAGGGCCCTGGTTAAAGCAATGCAGTACAGAAGAGATAGATCACAGCCCTAGTCTACTACCATAGGGCCCTGGTTAAAGCAATGCAGTACAGAAGAGATAGATCACAGCCCTAGTCTACTACCATAGGGCCCTGGTTAAAGCAATGCAGTACAGAAGAGATAGATCACAGCCCTAGTCTACTACCATAGGGCCCTGGTTAAAGCAATGCAGTACAGAAGAGATAGATCACAGCCCTAGTCTACTACCATAGGGCCCTGGTACAGAAGAGATAGATCACAGCCCTAGTCTACTACCATAAAGCAATGCAGTACAGAAGAGATAGATCACAGCCCTAGTCTACTACCATAGGGCCCTGGTTAAAGCAATGCAGTACAGAAGAGATAGATCACAGCCCTAGTCTACTACCATAGGCAATGCAGTACAGAAGAGATAGATCACAGCCCTTCTAACCATAGAGCCCTGGTTAAAGCAATGCAGTACAGAAGAGATAGATCACAGCCCTAGTCTACTACCATAGGGCCCTGGTTAAAGCAATGCAGTACAGAAGAGATAGATCACAGCCCTAGTCTACTACCATAGGGCCCTGGTTAAAGCAATGCAGTACAGAAGAGATAGATCACAGCCCTAGTCTACTACCATAGGGCCCTGGTTAAAGCAATGCAGTACAGAAGAGATAGATCACAGCCCTAGTCTACTACCATAGGGCCCTGGTTAAAGCAATGCAGTACAGAAGAGATAGATCACAGCCCTAGTCTACTACCATAGGGCCCTGGTTAAAGCAATGCAGTACAGAAGAGATAGATCACAGCCCTAGTCTACTACCATAGGGCCCTGGTTAAAGCAATGCAGTACAGAAGAGATAGATCACAGCCCTAGTCTACTACCATAGGGCCCTGGTTAAAGCAATGCAGTACAGAAGAGATAGATCACAGCCCTAGTCTACTACCATAGGGCCCTGGTTAAAGCAATGCAGTACAGAAGAGATAGATCACAGCCCTAGTCTACTACCATAGGGCCCTGGTTAAAGCAATGCAGTACAGAAGAGATAGATCACAGCCCTAGTCTACTACCATAGGGCCCTGGTTAAAGCAATGCAGTACAGAAGAGATAGATCACAGCCCTAGTCTACTACCATAGGGCCCTGGTTAAAGCAAAGAGATGCAGTACAGAAGAGATAGATCACAGCCCTAGTCTACTACCATAGGGCCCTGGTTAAAGCAATGCAGTACAGAAGAGATAGATCACAGCCCTAGTCTACTACCATAGGGCCCTGGTTAAAGCAATGGAGTACAGAAGAGATAGATCACAGCCCTAGTCTACTACCATAGGGCCCTGGTTAAAGCAATGCAGTACAGAAGAGATAGATCACAGCCCTAGTCTACTACCATAGGGCCCTGGTTAAAGCAATGCAGTACAGAAGAGATCGTTCGGGACTCAAGAGTTGTCCTACCTCCAACAGGAAGTTGAACATGTAACTGAGGAAGGGGTTCTCGTCCTCTTCTTCATCCTCCTCCTCCCCTCCCTCGGCGGAAGGCGTATGGAAGCTGGTGGAGAATTTGGAGACGAACTCGATCACGTTTTCCACGGCCGGTTCTCTCTTGTACACGATCATGGCATGTTTCAGGTACTGGATAAACTCCTCGTGGAACAATGTCTTGTCCTCTAACTAGAGACAGGACAGACAGACAGGTACACAGGGACAGACAGGCACACAGGACAGACAGGTACACAGGACAGACAGGCAGACAGGACAGACACACGGGGACAGACAGGTACACAGGACAGACAGGTACACAGGACAGACAGGCAGACACACGGGGACAGACAGGCACACGGGGACAGACAAGCACACGGGGACAGGCAGGTACACAGGGACAGACAGGCACACGGGGACAGACAGGTACACGGGGACAGACAGGTACACGGGGACAGACAGGTACACGGGGACAGACAGGCAGACACACGGGGACAGACAGGTACACAGGACAGACAGGCAGACACACGGGGACAGACAGGTACACAGGACAGACAGGCAGACACACAGGGACAGACAGGCACACAGGACAGACAGGTACACAGGACAGACAGGTACACAGGACAGACACACAGGGACAGACAGGTACACAGGACAGACAGGTACACAGGACAGACAGGCAGACACAGGACAGACAGGTACACAGGACAGACAGGTACACAGGACAGACAGGCAGACACACGGGGACAGACAGGTACACAGGACAGACACACAGGACAGACACACAGGACAGACAGGCAGACAGGTACACAGGACAGACACACAGAAAGCAGGTTGGGTAAGGATGGTGGTTCTCTTACTGATAATAAAGAGGATTAACAGAAACAGTGATTTAAACATGTGTGTGTACCTTGTTGTACAGTGTGTGTGTTTTTGTGTGTTTATCGGTGTGTGTACCTTGTTGTACAGTATGTGTGTGCGTGTTTTTGTGTGTTTATCGGCGTGTGTACCTTGTTGTACAGTATGTGTGTGTGTGTGTTTATCGGCGTGTGTACCTTGTTGTACAGTATGTGTGTGTGTGTGTTTATCGGCGTGTGTACCTTGTTGTACAGTATGTATGTGTGTGTGTTTATCGGCGTGTGTACCTTGTTGTACAGTATGTGTGTGTATTTTTTGGATGTGTGTACCTTGTTGTACAGTATGTGTGTGTGTTTATAGGCGTGTGTACCTTGTTGTACAGTATGTGTGTGTGTTTATCGGCATGTGTACCTTGTTGTACAGTATGTGTGTGTGTTTATCGGCATGTGTACCTTGTTGTACAGTATGTGTGTGTGTTTGTGTGTGTTTATCGGCGTGTGTACCTTGTTGTACAGTATGTGTGTGTGTTTGTGTGTGTTTATAGGCGTGTGTACCTTGTTGTACAGTATGTGTGTGTGTTTATCGGCGTGTGTACCTTGTTGTATGCGTTCTTGAGACTGGCCACCAGTTTAGCCTTGTTGTTGTGTCCTTTCTGAGCGCGTTGAAACGCCTCTTTTATCGCCAACTCACTTTCTCCAGTCATCTTTTCTCTCCTGGAGAAACAAAACTGACAGCTACAACCTTATCATTCAAACAAACGCAGGCATTAAAACTACACCAGCTGGCTAGTTAGCACAACGACAACAAGAAGACGATAAGCCTAGTTAACGTATTCTACAATGAAGGGAAACAGTCGATGTGTGTGACCGGAATATTGAGTTAAACATCCAACAACAAGCATTGTTTGTGGCTATTCGACGTTAATTTAGTTACCTAGTAACGTTATTTAGTTACCTAGTAACGTTATTTAGTTACCTAGTAACGTTATTTAGTTACCTAGTAACGTTATTTAGTTACCTAGTAACGCTATTTAGTTACCTAGTAACGTTATTTAGTTACCTAGTAACGTTATTTAGTTACCTAGTAACGTTATTTAGTTACCTAGTAACGTTATTTAGTTACCTAGTAACGTTATTTAGCTACCTAGTAACGTTATTTAGTTACCTAGTAACGTTATTTAGCTACCTAGTAACGTTATTTAGTTACCTAGTAACGTTATTTAGTTACCTAGTAACGTTATTTAGCTACCTAGTAACGTTATTTAGTTACCTAGTAACGTTATTTCGCTACCATAGTCGTAGCAGCTACAGTATTAACGACGTTGGTTTTCTACCTCTAGTTTTCATTAGCTAAACTTTCTTTAAAAATGACACCGTTTCACTATTCCAGACGAATATCTCACCCGTGCTCTTCGGCTAGAATAGTTCTCACATAAAGTCCTCTATTATCCAATTAATTAACTTGTTTTAAAAGCTAAATAAATAGCTAGCTAACCGGCTAACGTTTCTCATCCCTCCAGCCACTCCTCAAGCTCCTTTCGGACAGGAAAAACATCCGTCTCAAGAAGTACCAAAGAGGTTGGAAAACCGGGGAATCGTATGTTTCACCTAAAGCATTAATATTGCCAATATAGTTTATCTCGTAAATAAATAACAGATCAATAATAAATTGCGATTTCCGTTTGTTCTTACTTGCTCTGTTGACAACTCGAGTCGTTTCTGCGTCCTGCCGCCTGTTTTCAAATGTAACTGCCAGTCTCGCGAGAGGCGAGATTAGCGTTGGCTACGTCATTCCCCTTCTATTTATTTTGTTTTACCTTAATTTAACCAGGACGGCCAGTTGACGAACCAGACCAAGATAAAGCAAAGCAGTGTGACACAAACAACAACACAGAGTGACACATGGGATAAACAACAACACAGAGTGACACATGGAATAAACAAACGTACAGTCAATAACACAATAGAAGAAAAAAGGCTCTACCCAGCTCCTTGTAAAACATATTTTTGCCCCCCCTCATCATGTGGCTTTCTGACCTTTCACAAGTCGGAGTGCGAATAATATTTGGTGTTTTTTTTTACAAAAAAATGGGAAAATAAATAATTGCACCACCATCTAACCCTAAATACACAACACTATCCCCAACAAACCCACCACCCCTTCCCACTACTTTGGCCCTAACAGATCCTACATCGTGCCCCCCTAGTACTTCGTGCCTCCTCCGATTTTGGGGGTGCATGACGCCCCTGAAAGCACTATAGCGGGTTCTCTAGGCCCTCAGAGAAATGCAAATATAACCCCCTTCACCCCACAATGGACATTTATCCTCCCTGCCCTCGCCGCCAATGGACAGTTATCCGCCTGGGCCTCCATCGCCCTGCCCCTCACAATGGACATTTATCCGCCTGGGCCTCCATCGCCCTGCCCCTCACAATGGACATTTATCCGCCTGGGCCTCCATCGCCCTGCCCCTCACAATGGACATTTATCCGCCTGGGCCTCCATAGCCCTGCCCCTCACAATGGGCATTTATCCGCCTGGGCCTCCATCGTCCTGCCCCTCACAATGGGCATTTATCCACCTGGGCCTCCATTGCCCTGCCCCTCACAATGGACTTTATCTGCCTGCCCCATCCATCGCCCTGCCCCTCACAATGGACAGTTATCCGCCTGGGCCTCCATCGCCCTGCCCCTCACAATGGACATTTATCCGCCTGGGCCTCCATCGCCCTGCCCCTCACAATGGACTTTTATCCGCCTGGGCCTCCATCGCCCTGCCCCTCACAATGGGCATTTATCCGCCTGGGCCTCCATTGCCCTGCCCCTCACAATGGACAGTTATCCACCTGGGCCTCCATCGCCCTGCCCCTCACAATGGACATTTATCTGCCTGCCCCATCCATCGCCCTGCCCCTCACAATGGACAGTTATCCGCCTGGGCCTCCATCGCCCTGCCCCTCACAGTGGGCATTTATCCGCCTGGGCCTCCATCGCCCTGCCCCTCACAATGGACATTTATCCGCCTGGGCCTCCATCGCCCTGCCCCTCACAATGGACATTTATCCGCCTGGGCCTCCATCGCCCTGACCCTCACAATGGACATTTATCCGCCTGGGCCTCCATCGCCCTGCCCCTCACAATGGACATTTATCCGCCTGGGCCTCCATCGCCCTGCCCCTCACAATGGACTTTTATCCACCTGGGCCTCCATCGCCCTGCCCCTCACAATGGGCATTTATCCACCTGGGCCTCCATCGCCCTGCCCCTCACAATGGACTTTTATCCACCTGGGCCTCCATCGCCCTGCCCCTCACAATGGACATTTATCCGCCTGGGCCTCCATCGCCCTGCCCCTCACAATGGACTTTTATCCACCTGGGCCTCCATCGCCCTGCCCCTCACAATGGACATTTATCCGCCTGGGCCTCCATCGCCCTGCCCCTCACAATGGACTTTTATCCACCTGGGCCTCCATCGCCCTGCCCCTCACAATGGACATTCGTCTGCCTGCCCCATCCATCACCCTGCCCCTCACAATGGACATTTGTCTGCCTGCCCCATCCATCACCCTGCCCCTCACAATGGGCATTTATCCGCCTGGGCCTCCATCGCCCTGCCCCTCACAATGGACATTTATCCGCCTGGGCCTCCATCGCCCTGCCCCTCACAATGGACATTTATCCGCCTGGGCCTCCATCGCCCTGCCCCTCACAATGGACATTTATCCGCCTGGGCCTCCATCGCCCTGCCCCTCACAATGGACATTTATCCGCCTGGGCCTCCATCGCCCTGCCCCTCACAATGGACATTTATCCGCCTGGGCCTCCATCGCCCTGCCCCTCACAATGGACTTTTATCCACCTGGGCCTCCATCGCCCTGCCCCTCACAATGGACATTTATCCGCCTGGGCCTCCATCGCCCTGCCCCTCACAATGGACATTTATCCGCCTGGGCCTCCATCGCCCTGCCCCTCACAATGGACATTTATCCGCCTGGGCCTCTATCGCCCTGCCCCTCACAATGGACATTTATCCGCCTGGGCCTCCATCGCCCTGCCCCTCACAATGGACATTCGTCTGCCTGCATGACATATTTTCCGAAATGTGAAATGTACTTATTTTTCTATTTTGAGTAAGCCTAAATGTGTTATTTATTTTATAGACTTGCTACAGTTTATAACAAACTGTTTTCGTTTTGTCATTATGGGATATTGTGTGAAGATTGATGAGTGGAATTTTTTTTAAAAATAAAAATGTAAATCCATTTTAGAATAAAGGCTGTAAAGTTACAAAATGTGGATAAAAGTCAAGGGGTCTGAATACTTTCAGTGTGTCTCTATCTGCATGCCGTCTGTCTGCCTGTCTGTTGTTTCCCGGGCTGTGAAGGCCGCAGCTGTTGGCGCGCTGGCAGCTGTACGGTAAGGAATGGAGGTCAGAACAGAACACACCCGTGGGAAGGGCACGAGGCTCCACTCTGTCTCTGCTCACCAAACCACTGTATTCCTGTTATTGAGGTCAGCAGCGGGAACTACAGGATGTAAAGAGTGATAGAATAGTAATGGATATACAGCAGCTTGTATCACTACAGACCCTGGTTCGAATCCAGGCTGTATCACAGAGGTCTAAACTACAGAGCCTGGTTCGAATCCAGGCTGTATCGCAGAGGTCTAAACTACAGAGCCTGGTTAGAATCCAGGCTGTATCACAGAGGTCTAAACTACAGAGCCTGGTTCGAATCCAGGCTGTATCACAGAGGTCAAAACTACAGAGCCTGGTTCGAATCCAGGCTGTATCACAGAGGTCAAAACTACAGAGCCTGGTTCGAATCCAGGCTGTATCACAGAGGTCTAAAGGCACTGCATCTCAGTGCTAGAGGCGTCACTACAGACACCCTGGTTCGAATCCAGGCTGTATCACCACCGGCCCGTGATTGGGAGTCCCATAGGCGCACATTTGGCCCAGAGTCGTCAGGCCTGTCATTGTAAATAAGCATTTGATCTTAACTGAGGTGTCTAGTTAAAGGTATTTTTGTTTGACCTTTATTTAACCAGGCAAGTCGGTTATGAACAAATTCTTATTTTCAATGACGGCCTGGGAACAGTGGGTTAACTGCCTGTTCAGGGGGCAGAACGACAGATTTGTACCTTGTCAGCTCGGGGGTATGAACTTGCAACCTTCCGGTTACTAGTCCAACGCTCTAACCACTAGACTACCTGCCTCCTCTACACTCTAACCACTAGGCTACCTGCCTCCTCTACACTCTAACCACTAGGCTACCTGCCTCCTCTACACTCTAACCACTAGGCTACCTACCTCCTCTACACTCTAACCACTAGGCTACCTGCCTCCTCTACACTCTAACCACTAGGCTACCTGCCTCCTCTACACTCTAACCACTAGACTACCTGCCTCCTCTACACTCTAACCACTAGGCTACCTGCCTCCTCTAACCACTAGGCTACCTGCCTCCTCTACACTCTAACCACTAGACTACCTGCCTCCTCTACACTCTAACCACTAGGCTACCTGCCTCCTCTACACTCTAACCACTAGGCTACCTGCCTCCTCTACACTCTAACCACTAGACTACCTGCCTCCTCTACACTCTAACCACTAGGCTACCTGCCTCCTCTAACCACTAGGCTACCTGCCTCCTCTACACTCTAACAACTAGTCTACCTTAAAATGTGGATATATATATAACTAATGGACATGTTTAGTTAACATGAAAATAGAATGTGATACAGGATAGAATGTGATACAGGATAGAATGTGATATAGGATAGAATGTGATATGGGATAGAATGTGATACAGGATAGAATGTGATATAGGATAGAATGTGATACAGGATAGAATGTGATCTAGGATAGAATGTGATACAGGATAGAATGTGATACAGGATAGAATGTGATATAGGATAGAATGTGATATGGGATAGAATGTGATACAGGATAGAATGTGATACAGGATAGAATGTGATATAGGATAGAATGTGATACAGGATAGAATGTGATACAGGATAGAATGTGATACAGGATAGAATGTGATACAGGATAGATTGTGATATAGGATAGAATGTGATACAGGATAGAATGTGATATAGGATAGAATGTGGTCTAGGATAGAATGTGATAAAGAATAGAATGTGGTCTAGGATAGAATGTGATATAGAATAGAATGTGATCTAGGATAGAATGTGATACAGGATAGAATGTGATACAGTATAGAATGTGATATAGGATAGAATGTGATACAGGATAGAATGTGATATAGGATAGAATGTGATCTAGGATAGAATGTGATCTAGGATAGAATGTGATACAGGATAGAATGTGATACAGGATAGAATGTGATACAGGATAGAATGTGATACAGGATAGAATGTGATACAGGATAGAATGTGATACAGGATAGAATGTGATACAGGATAGAATGTGATACGGGATAGAATGTGATACGGGATAGAATGTGATACAGGATAGAATGTGATACAGGATAGAATGTGATACAGGATAGAATGTGATACAGGATAGAATCTCTTTTGAATCAAAACGTTGATAGAGGCTATACTGGACCTAGTGAATAGGTCTAGAATAATAAACATGGACTTATTAAACAGACTTATCACTGGAATAGGCAGGGAGTTCACCTGCAAATACTCCTGATGAATCTAAGCAATAAGTCAATTGATTAATTGAAGCGCCTTTCATCCTGTGTGTGTGTGTGTGTGTGTGTGTGTGTGTGTGTGTGTGTGTGTGCGTGCGTGCGTGTGTGTGTTTTGTGTGAGTGTGGATCGACACTACAGCAGAACCGGGGAGGGGCGTAAGCAGCACTGCAGCAGTGCGCTCTGCTCGAGAGGGAGAGCGCGAGCTGTCTACGGTAATGTTCCATACGCCCTCTCCGCCCCTGCTGCTCGAGAGACAGGTGGTCGGGACACATGCCTTCATCCTCGAGCGCTCCCGGGTTAAAATAAGAAAACAAATCGGTTGACAGACAGCGGTGGGACTGCTGATCGTGAGGCAAGCGCGTCCCCGATGGAATTGGAGCCGGTGACCTCCGCGCAGCGAGCACTGGGCAGAGGAGAGAGAGGGAAAGCAAGTTGGCGAGAGAACCTCACCGATTTACGTTTCTCACCATGACTATTGCGCTGGCTGCTTTTCCGCCGCAGCGGAGGGGATCGTTATTCACTCACAGAAGGAAGAAACACACACACCTCTGAGGCAAACCGGAGAGAGAGCATTACCGGGAATTTCCTTTTGTTCCATTATTCATTTGGATCCTAATAGCTGGTGGAAGTTGTCTCGTGGGGATTATGATGGCTTCGGGTGCCGGTAAAGCCCCGCAGCCCCC
Organism: Oncorhynchus keta; assembly: GCF_023373465.1. Classification (NCBI taxonomy): domain Eukaryota; kingdom Metazoa; phylum Chordata; class Actinopteri; order Salmoniformes; family Salmonidae; genus Oncorhynchus; species Oncorhynchus keta. The sequence continues at coordinate 137,518 of NW_026277808.1, read as the reverse complement.
CGGGCCAGGCTCCGGTAGCCTTAACGGGACTGCAGCAGACTTACCGAACATAGAGCAGGAGCTGTATGACTATCAGATGCATGGCAAGATGTGCAAGAAGATAGCTCAGCTAACCAAGGTATGAGACAGGGGAGATAGAAGATATAGCTCAGATAACCAAGGTATGAGACAGGGGAGATAGAAGATTTAGCTCAGCTAACCAAGGTATGAGACAGGGGAGATAGAAGATATAGCTCAGATAACCAAGGTATGAGACAGGGAGATAGAAGATAGCTCAGCTAACCAAGGTATGAGACAGGGGAGATAGAAGATATAGCTCAGCTAACCAAGGTATGAGACAGGGGAGATATAAGATATAGCTCAGCTAACCAAGGTATGAGACAGGGGAGATAGAAGACATAGCTCAGCTAACCAAGGTATGAGACAGGGGAGATAGAAGATATAGCTCAGATAACCAAGGTATGAGACAGGGGAGATAGAAGATTTAGCTCAGCTAACCAGAGAGAGAGATAGATAACTCAGCTAGGTAAGACTGGACAGAGAGATAGATAAAGAGAGCTCAGCTAGGTAAGACTGGACAGAGAGATAGATAAAGAGAGCTCAGCTAGGTAAGACTAGACAGAGAGATAGATAAAGAGAGCTCAGCTAGGTAAGACTAGACAGAGAGATAGATAAAGAGAGCTCAGCTCGGTAAGACTGGACAGAGAGAGAGATAGATAACTCAGCTGGTAAGACTAGACAGAGAGATAGATAGATAACTCAGCTGGTAAGACTAGACAGAGAGATAGATAAAGAGAGCTCAGCTAGGTAAGACTAGACAGAGAGATAGATAAAGAGAGCTCAGCTCGGTAAGACTGGACAGAGAGAGAGATAGATAACTCAGCTGGTAAGACTAGACAGAGAGATAGATAAAGAGAGCTCAGCTCGGTAAGACTGGACAGAGAGAGAGATAGATAAAGAGAGCTCAGCTAGGTAAGACTAGACAGAGAGATAGATAAAGAGAGCTCAGCTAGGTAAGACTAGACAGAGAGATAGATAAAGAGAGCTCAGCTAGGTAAGACTAGACAGAGAGATAGATAAAGAGAGCTCAGCTCGGTAAGACTGGACAGAGAGAGAGATAGATAACTCAGTTGGTAAGACTGGACATGGAGATAGATAGATAACTCAGCTGGTAAGACTGGACAGAGAGATAGATAACTCAGCTGGTAAGACTGGACAGAGAGAGAGATAGATAACTCAGCTGGTAAGACTGGACAGAGAGATAGATAACTCAGCTGGTAAGACTGGACAGAGAGATAGATAACTCAGCTGGTAAGACTGGACAGAGAGATAGATAACTCAGCTGGTAAGACTGGACAGAGAGATAGATAACTCAGCTGGTAAGACTGGACAGAGAGAGAGATAACTCAGCTGGTAAGACTGGACAGAGAGAGAGATAGATAACTCAGCTGGTAAGACTGGACAGAGAGATAGATAGATAACTCAGCTGGTAAGACTGGACAGAGAGATAGATAACTCAGCTGGTAAGACTCGTGACAATGCGGTTATGGCTCCTCCATCGTCCCGCGTTCACTCACTCTGTGTGTAGATGACAATCAGTGTGTGTGTCTATGTGTGTGTGTGTGTGTGTGTGTGTGTGTGTGTGTGTGTGTGTGTGTGTGTGTGTGTGTGTGTGTGTGTGTGTGTGTGTGTGTGTAGGTGAGTGGCGCCTGAAGTTTGACTGGTCAGCGTTTGTGTCTGTGTGTATTAGAATTGATGTTCATCAGCACTGGTAGGCTGGCCCTGCCTGTCTGTCTGTCTGTCTGTCCGTCCGTCCGTCCGCCCGCCCGCCCGTCCGTCCGTCCGCCCGTCCGCCCGCCCGCCCGTCTGCCCTGTCTGTCTGTCTGTCTGTCTGTCTGTCTGTCCGCCTGTCTGTCTGTCTGTCTGTCTGTCCGTCTGTCTGCCTGTCTGTCTGCCTGCCTGTCTGTCCGCCTTCCTGAACCCATTATAACACCTCTATAGATCCTGTCTGTCTGTCTGTCTGTCTGTCTGTCTGTCTGTCTGTCTGTCTGTCCGCCTTCCTGAACCCATTATAACACCTCTATAGATCATGTCTGTCTGTCTGTCCGTCCGTCCGTCCGTCCGTCCGTCCGTCCGTCCGCCTGAACCCATTATAACACCTCTATAGATCCTGTCTGTCTGTCTGTCTGTCCGTCCGTCCGTCCGTCCGTCCGTCCGTCCGTCCGTCCGCCTGAACCCATTATAACACCTCTATAGATCCTGTCTGTCTGTCTGTCTGTCCGTCCGTCCGTCCGTCCGTCCGCCTGAACCCATTATAACACCTCTATAGATCCTGTCTGTCTGTCTGTCTGTCTGTCTGTCTGTCTGTCTGTCTGTCTGTCTGTCTGTCTGTCTGTCCGTCCGTCCGTCGTCCGTCCGTCCGTCCGTCCGTCCGTCCGTCCGTCCGTCCGTCCGTCCGTCCGTCCGCCCCCCGCCTGCCTGAACCCATTATAACACCTCTATAGATCCTTCATTGATCCCTCAGAACCAATGGTCTCTTCTAAAAGACCTGGGAGTCGTGATCCCATTCTCCTGATGCAGGAAACAAATCACTGGTGGTCTGTTTTTATTGGCTGATAGTGTTGCTATTAGAAGGTGTTGGTCTGTTTCTATTGGCTGATAGTGTTGCTGTTGGAAGGTGTTGGTCTGTTTCTATTGGTTGATAGTGTTGCTATTAGAAGGTGTTGGTCTGTTTCTATTGGCTGATAGTGTTGTTATTAGAAGGTGTTGGTCTGTTTCTATTGGCTGATAGTGTTGCTATTAGAAGGTGTTGGTCTGTTTCTATTGGCTGATAGTGTTGCTATTAGAAGGTGTTGGTCTGTTTCTATTGGCTGATAGTGTTGCTATTGGAAGGTGTTGGTCTGTTTCTATTGGTTGATAGTGTTGCTATTAGAAGGTGTTGGTCTGTTTCTATTGGCTGATAGTGTTGTTATTAGAAGGTGTTGGTCTGTTTCTATTGGCTGATAGTGTTGCTGTTGGAAGGTGTTGGTCTGTTTCTATTGGCTGATAGTGTTGCTATTAGAAGGTGTTGGTCTGTTTCTATTGGCTGATAGTGTTGTTATTAGAAGGTGTTGGTCTGTTTCTATTGGCTGATAGTGTTGCTATTAGAAGGTGTTGGTCTGTTTCTATTGGCTGATAGTGTTGCTATTAGAAGGTGTTGGTCTGTTTCTATTGGCTGATAGTGTTGCTATTGGAAGGTGTTGGTCTGTTTCTATTGGTTGATAGTGTTGCTATTAGAAGGTGTTGGTCTGTTTCTATTGGCTGATAGTGTTGCTGTTGGAAGGTGTTGGTCTGTTTCTATTGGTTGATAGTGTTGCTATTAGAAGGTGTTGGTCTGTTTCTATTGGCTGATAGTGTTGCTATTAGAAGGTGTTGGTCTGTTTCTATTGGCTGATAGTGTTGCTATTAGAAGGTGTTGGTCTGTTTCTATTGGCTGATAGTGTTGCTATTGGAAGGTGTTGGTCTGTTTCTATTGGTTGATAGTGTTGCTATTGGAAGGTGTTGGTCTGTTTCTATTGGTTGATAGTGTTGCTATTGGAAGGTGTTGGTCTGTTTCTATTGGCTGATAGTGTTGCTATTGGAAGGTGTTGGTCTGTTTCTATTGGCTGATGGTGTTGCTATTAGAAGGTGTTGGTCTGTTTCTATTGGCTGATAGTGTTGCTATTAGAAGGTGTTGGTCTGTTTCTATTGGCTGATAGTGTTGCTATTAGAAGGTGTTGGTCTGTTTCTATTGGCTGATAGTGTTGTTATTAGAAGGTGTTGGTCTGTTTCTATTGGCTGATAGTGTTGCTATTAGAAGGTGTTGGTCTGTTTCTATTGGCTGATAGTGTTTCTATTAGAAGGTGTTGGTCTGTTTCTATTGGTTGATAGTGTTTCTATTAGAAGGTGTTGGTCTGTTTCTATTGGTTGATAGTGTTGTTATTAGAAGGTGTTGGTCTGTTTCTATTGGCTGATAGTGTTGCTATTAGAAGGTGTTGGTCTGTTTCTATTGGTTGATAGTGTTTCTATTAGAAGGTGTTGGTCTGTTTCTATTGGTTGATAGTGTTGCTATTAGAAGGTGTTGGTCTGTTTCTATTGGTTGATAGTGTTGCTATTAGAAGGTGTTGGTCTGTTTCTATTGGCTGATAGTGTTGTTATTAGAAGGTGTTGGTCTGTTTCTATTGGCTGATAGTGTTGCTGTTGGAAGGTGTTGGTCTGTTTCTATTGGCTGATAGTGTTGCTATTAGAAGGTGTTGGTCTGTTTCTATTGGCTGATAGTGTTGTTATTAGAAGGTGTTGATCTGTTTCTATTGGCTGATAGTGTTGCTATTAGAAGGTGTTGGTCTGTTTCTATTGGCTGATAGTGTTGCTATTAGAAGGTGTTGATCTGTTTCTATTGGCTGATAGTGTTGTTATTAGAAGGTGTTGGTCTGTTTCTATTGGCTGATAGTGTTGCTATTAGAAGGTGTTGGTCTGTTTCTATTGGCTGATAGTGTTGCTATTAGAAGGTGTTGGTCTGTTTCTATTGGCTGATAGTGTTGCTGTTGGAAGGTGTTGGTCTGTTTCTATTGGCTGATAGTGTTGCTATTAGAAGGTGTTGGTCTGTTTCTATTGGCTGATAGTGTTGCTATTAGAAGGTGTTGGTCTGTTTCTATTGGCTGATAGTGTTGCTATTAGAAGGTGTTGGTCTGTTTCTATTGGCTGATAGTGTTGTTATTAGAAGGTGTTGGTCTGTTTCTATTGGCTGATAGTGTTGCTATTAGAAGGTGTTGGTCTGTTTCTATTGGCTGATAGTGTTGTTATTAGAAGGTGTTGGTCTGTTTCTATTGGCTGATAGTGTTGCTATTAGAAGGTGTTGGTCTGTTTCTATTGGCTGATAGTGTTGCTATTAGAAGGTGTTGGTCTGTTTCTATTGGCTGATAGTGTTGTTATTAGAAGGTGTTGGTCTGTTTCTATTGGCTGATAGTGTTGCTATTAGAAGGTGTTGGTCTGTTTCTATTGGTTGATAGTGTTTCTATTAGAAGGTGTTGGTCTGTTTCTATTGGTTGATAGTGTTGCTATTAGAAGGTGTTGGTCTGTTTCTATTGGTTGATAGTGTTGCTATTAGAAGGTGTTGGTCTGTTTCTATTGGCTGATAGTGTTGTTATTAGAAGGTGTTGGTCTGTTTCTATTGGCTGATAGTGTTGCTGTTGGAAGGTGTTGGTCTGTTTCTATTGGCTGATAGTGTTGCTATTAGAAGGTGTTGGTCTGTTTCTATTGGCTGATAGTGTTGTTATTAGAAGGTGTTGGTCTGTTTCTATTGGCTGATAGTGTTGCTATTAGAAGGTGTTGGTCTGTTTCTATTGGCTGATAGTGTTGCTATTAGAAGGTGTTGGTCTGTTTCTATTGGCTGATAGTGTTGTTATTAGAAGGTGTTGGTCTGTTTCTATTGGCTGATAGTGTTGTTATTAGAAGGTGTTGGTCTGTTTCTATTGGCTGATAGTGTTGTTATTAGAAGGTGTTGGTATGTTTCTATTGGCTGATAGTGTTTCTATTAGGTGTTGGTCTGTTTCTATTGGCTGATAGTGTTGTTATTAGAATGTGTTGGTCTGTTTCTATTGGCTGATAGTGTTGTTATTAGAAGGTGTTGGTCTGTTTCTATTGGCTAATAGTGTTGCTATTAGAAGGTGTTGGTCTGTTTCTATTGGCTGATAGTGTTGCTATTAGAAGGTGTTGGTCTGTTTCTATTGGCTGATAGTGTTGTTATTAGAAGGTGTTGGTCTGTTTCTATTGGCTGATAGTGTTTCTATTAGGTGTTGGTCTGTTTCTATTGGCTGATAGTGTTGTTATTAGAATGTGTTGGTCTGTTTCTATTGGCTGATAGTGTTGCTATTAGAAGGTGTTGGTCTGTTTCTATTGGCTGATAGTGTTTCTATTAGAAGGTGTTGGTCTGTTTCTATTGGCTGATAGTGTTGCTATTAGAAGGTGTTGGTCTGTTTCTATTGGCTGATAGTGTTGCTATTAGAAGGTGTTGGTCTGTTTCTATTGGCTGATAGTGTTTCTATTAGAAGGTGTTGGTCTGTTTCTATTGGCTGATAGTGTTGCTGTTGGAAGGTGTTGGTCTGTTTCTATTGGCTGATAGTGTTGCTATTAGAAGGTGTTGGTCTGTTTCTATTGGCTGATAGTGTTGCTATTAGAAGGTGTTGGTCTGTTTCTATTGGCTGATAGTGTTGCTATTAGGATGTGTTGGTCTGTTTCTATTGGCTGATAGTGTTGTTATTAGAAGGTGTTGGTCTGTTTCTATTGGCTAATAGTGTTGCTATTAGAAGGTGTTGGTCTGTTTCTATTGGCTGATAGTGTTGCTATTAGAAGGTGTTGGTCTGTTTCTATTGGCTGATAGTGTTGTTATTAGAAGGTGTTGGTCTGTTTCTATTGGCTGATAGTGTTTCTATTAGGTGTTGGTCTGTTTCTATTGGCTGATAGTGTTGTTATTAGAATGTGTTGGTCTGTTTCTATTGGCTGATAGTGTTGCTATTAGAAGGTGTTGGTCTGTTTCTATTGGCTGATAGTGTTTCTATTAGAAGGTGTTGGTCTGTTTCTATTGGCTGATAGTGTTGCTATTAGAAGGTGTTGGTCTGTTTCTATTGGCTGATAGTGTTGCTATTAGAAGGTGTTGGTCTGTTTCTATTGGCTGATAGTGTTTCTATTAGAAGGTGTTGGTCTGTTTCTATTGGCTGATAGTGTTGCTGTTGGAAGGTGTTGGTCTGTTTCTATTGGCTGATAGTGTTGCTATTAGAAGGTGTTGGTCTGTTTCTATTGGCTGATAGTGTTGCTATTAGAAGGTGTTGGTCTGTTTCTATTGGCTGATAGTGTTGCTATTAGGTGTTGGTCTGTTTCTATTGGCTGATAGTGTTTCTATTAGAAGGTGTTGGTCTGTTTCTATTGGCTGATAGTGTTGCTGTTGGAAGGTGTTGGTCTGTTTCTATTGGCTGATAGTGTTTCTATTAGAAGGTGTTGGTCTGTTTCTATTGGCTGATAGTGTTGCTGTTGGAAGGTGTTGGTCTGTTTCTATTGGCTGATAGTGTTGCTATTAGAAGGTGTTGGTCTGTTTCTATTGGCTGATGGTGTTGCTATTAGAAGGTGTTGGTCTGTTTCTATTGGCTGATAGTGTTGCTGTTGGAAGGTGTTGGTCTGTTTCTATTGGCTGATAGTGTTGCTATTAGAAGGTGTTGGTCTGTTTCTATTGGCTGATAGTGTTGTTATTAGAAGGTGTTGATCTGTTTCTATTGGCTGATAGTGTTGCTATTAGAAGGTGTTGGTCTGTTTCTATTGGCTGATAGTGTTGCTATTAGAAGGTGTTGATCTGTTTCTATTGGCTGATAGTGTTGTTATTAGAAGGTGTTGGTCTGTTTCTATTGGCTGATAGTGTTGCTATTAGAAGGTGTTGGTCTGTTTCTATTGGCTGATAGTGTTGCTATTAGAAGGTGTTGGTCTGTTTCTATTGGCTGATAGTGTTGCTGTTGGAAGGTGTTGGTCTGTTTCTATTGGCTGATAGTGTTGCTATTAGAAGGTGTTGGTCTGTTTCTATTGGCTGATAGTGTTGCTATTAGAAGGTGTTGGTCTGTTTCTATTGGCTGATAGTGTTGTTATTAGAAGGTGTTGGTCTGTTTCTATTGGCTGATAGTGTTGTTATTAGAAGGTGTTGGTCTGTTTCTATTGGCTGATAGTGTTGCTATTAGAAGGTGTTGGTCTGTTTCTATTGGCTGATAGTGTTGTTATTAGAAGGTGTTGGTCTGTTTCTATTGGCTGATAGTGTTGCTATTAGAAGGTGTTGGTCTGTTTCTATTGGCTGATAGTGTTGCTATTAGAAGGTGTTGGTCTGTTTCTATTGGCTGATAGTGTTGTTATTAGAAGGTGTTGGTCTGTTTCTATTGGCTGATAGTGTTGTTATTAGAAGGTGTTGGTCTGTTTCTATTGGCTGATAGTGTTGTTATTAGAAGGTGTTGGTCTGTTTCTATTGGCTGATAGTGTTTCTATTAGGTGTTGGTCTGTTTCTATTGGCTGATAGTGTTGTTATTAGAATGTGTTGGTCTGTTTCTATTGGCTGATAGTGTTGTTATTAGAAGGTGTTGGTCTGTTTCTATTGGCTAATAGTGTTGCTATTAGAAGGTGTTGGTCTGTTTCTATTGGCTGATAGTGTTGCTATTAGAAGGTGTTGGTCTGTTTCTATTGGCTGATAGTGTTGCTATTAGAAGGTGTTGGTCTGTTTCTATTGGCTGATAGTGTTGCTATTGGAAGGTGTTGGTCTGTTTCTATTGGTTGATAGTGTTGCTATTGGAAGGTGTTGGTCTGTTTCTATTGGTTGATAGTGTTGCTATTGGAAGGTGTTGGTCTGTTTCTATTGGCTGATAGTGTTGCTATTGGAAGGTGTTGGTCTGTTTCTATTGGCTGATGGTGTTGCTATTAGAAGGTGTTGGTCTGTTTCTATTGGCTGATAGTGTTGCTATTAGAAGGTGTTGGTCTGTTTCTATTGGCTGATAGTGTTGCTATTAGAAGGTGTTGGTCTGTTTCTATTGGCTGATAGTGTTGTTATTAGAAGGTGTTGGTCTGTTTCTATTGGCTGATAGTGTTGCTATTAGAAGGTGTTGGTCTGTTTCTATTGGCTGATAGTGTTTCTATTAGAAGGTGTTGGTCTGTTTCTATTGGTTGATAGTGTTTCTATTAGAAGGTGTTGGTCTGTTTCTATTGGTTGATAGTGTTGTTATTAGAAGGTGTTGGTCTGTTTCTATTGGCTGATAGTGTTGCTATTAGAAGGTGTTGGTCTGTTTCTATTGGTTGATAGTGTTTCTATTAGAAGGTGTTGGTCTGTTTCTATTGGTTGATAGTGTTGCTATTAGAAGGTGTTGGTCTGTTTCTATTGGTTGATAGTGTTGCTATTAGAAGGTGTTGGTCTGTTTCTATTGGCTGATAGTGTTGTTATTAGAAGGTGTTGGTCTGTTTCTATTGGCTGATAGTGTTGCTGTTGGAAGGTGTTGGTCTGTTTCTATTGGCTGATAGTGTTGCTATTAGAAGGTGTTGGTCTGTTTCTATTGGCTGATAGTGTTGTTATTAGAAGGTGTTGATCTGTTTCTATTGGCTGATAGTGTTGCTATTAGAAGGTGTTGGTCTGTTTCTATTGGCTGATAGTGTTGCTATTAGAAGGTGTTGATCTGTTTCTATTGGCTGATAGTGTTGTTATTAGAAGGTGTTGGTCTGTTTCTATTGGCTGATAGTGTTGCTATTAGAAGGTGTTGGTCTGTTTCTATTGGCTGATAGTGTTGCTATTAGAAGGTGTTGGTCTGTTTCTATTGGCTGATAGTGTTGCTGTTGGAAGGTGTTGGTCTGTTTCTATTGGCTGATAGTGTTGCTATTAGAAGGTGTTGGTCTGTTTCTATTGGCTGATAGTGTTGCTATTAGAAGGTGTTGGTCTGTTTCTATTGGCTGATAGTGTTGCTATTAGAAGGTGTTGGTCTGTTTCTATTGGCTGATAGTGTTGTTATTAGAAGGTGTTGGTCTGTTTCTATTGGCTGATAGTGTTGCTATTAGAAGGTGTTGGTCTGTTTCTATTGGCTGATAGTGTTGTTATTAGAAGGTGTTGGTCTGTTTCTATTGGCTGATAGTGTTGCTATTAGAAGGTGTTGGTCTGTTTCTATTGGCTGATAGTGTTGCTATTAGAAGGTGTTGGTCTGTTTCTATTGGCTGATAGTGTTGTTATTAGAAGGTGTTGGTCTGTTTCTATTGGCTGATAGTGTTGCTATTAGAAGGTGTTGGTCTGTTTCTATTGGTTGATAGTGTTTCTATTAGAAGGTGTTGGTCTGTTTCTATTGGTTGATAGTGTTGCTATTAGAAGGTGTTGGTCTGTTTCTATTGGTTGATAGTGTTGCTATTAGAAGGTGTTGGTCTGTTTCTATTGGCTGATAGTGTTGTTATTAGAAGGTGTTGGTCTGTTTCTATTGGCTGATAGTGTTGCTGTTGGAAGGTGTTGGTCTGTTTCTATTGGCTGATAGTGTTGCTATTAGAAGGTGTTGGTCTGTTTCTATTGGCTGATAGTGTTGTTATTAGAAGGTGTTGGTCTGTTTCTATTGGCTGATAGTGTTGCTATTAGAAGGTGTTGGTCTGTTTCTATTGGCTGATAGTGTTGCTATTAGAAGGTGTTGGTCTGTTTCTATTGGCTGATAGTGTTGTTATTAGAAGGTGTTGGTCTGTTTCTATTGGCTGATAGTGTTGTTATTAGAAGGTGTTGGTCTGTTTCTATTGGCTGATAGTGTTGTTATTAGAAGGTGTTGGTATGTTTCTATTGGCTGATAGTGTTTCTATTAGGTGTTGGTCTGTTTCTATTGGCTGATAGTGTTGTTATTAGAATGTGTTGGTCTGTTTCTATTGGCTGATAGTGTTGTTATTAGAAGGTGTTGGTCTGTTTCTATTGGCTAATAGTGTTGCTATTAGAAGGTGTTGGTCTGTTTCTATTGGCTGATAGTGTTGCTATTAGAAGGTGTTGGTCTGTTTCTATTGGCTGATAGTGTTGTTATTAGAAGGTGTTGGTCTGTTTCTATTGGCTGATAGTGGTGTTTCTATTAGGTGTTGGTCTGTTTCTATTGGCTGATAGTGTTGTTATTAGAATGTGTTGGTCTGTTTCTATTGGCTGATAGTGTTGCTATTAGAAGGTGTTGGTCTGTTTCTATTGGCTGATAGTGTTTCTATTAGAAGGTGTTGGTCTGTTTCTATTGGCTGATAGTGTTGCTATTAGAAGGTGTTGGTCTGTTTCTATTGGCTGATAGTGTTGCTATTAGAAGGTGTTGGTCTGTTTCTATTGGCTGATAGTGTTTCTATTAGAAGGTGTTGGTCTGTTTCTATTGGCTGATAGTGTTGCTGTTGGAAGGTGTTGGTCTGTTTCTATTGGCTGATAGTGTTGCTATTAGAAGGTGTTGGTCTGTTTCTATTGGCTGATAGTGTTGCTATTAGAAGGTGTTGGTCTGTTTCTATTGGCTGATAGTGTTGCTATTAGGATGTGTTGGTCTGTTTCTATTGGCTGATAGTGTTGTTATTAGAAGGTGTTGGTCTGTTTCTATTGGCTAATAGTGTTGCTATTAGAAGGTGTTGGTCTGTTTCTATTGGCTGATAGTGTTGCTATTAGAAGGTGTTGGTCTGTTTCTATTGGCTGATAGTGTTGTTATTAGAAGGTGTTGGTCTGTTTCTATTGGCTGATAGTGTTTCTATTAGGTGTTGGTCTGTTTCTATTGGCTGATAGTGTTGTTATTAGAATGTGTTGGTCTGTTTCTATTGGCTGATAGTGTTGCTATTAGAAGGTGTTGGTCTGTTTCTATTGGCTGATAGTGTTTCTATTAGAAGGTGTTGGTCTGTTTCTATTGGCTGATAGTGTTGCTATTAGAAGGTGTTGGTCTGTTTCTATTGGCTGATAGTGTTGCTATTAGAAGGTGTTGGTCTGTTTCTATTGGCTGATAGTGTTTCTATTAGAAGGTGTTGGTCTGTTTCTATTGGCTGATAGTGTTGCTGTTGGAAGGTGTTGGTCTGTTTCTATTGGCTGATAGTGTTGCTATTAGAAGGTGTTGGTCTGTTTCTATTGGCTGATAGTGTTGCTATTAGAAGGTGTTGGTCTGTTTCTATTGGCTGATAGTGTTGCTATTAGGTGTTGGTCTGTTTCTATTGGCTGATAGTGTTTCTATTAGAAGGTGTTGGTCTGTTTCTATTGGCTGATAGTGTTGCTGTTGGAAGGTGTTGGTCTGTTTCTATTGGCTGATAGTGTTTCTATTAGAAGGTGTTGGTCTGTTTCTATTGGCTGATAGTGTTGCTGTTGGAAGGTGTTGGTCTGTTTCTATTGGCTGATAGTGTTGCTATTAGAAGGTGTTGGTCTGTTTCTATTGGCTGATGGTGTTGCTATTAGAAGGTGTTGGTCTGTTTCTATTGGCTGATAGTGTTGCTGTTGGAAGGTGTTGGTCTGTTTCTATTGGCTGATAGTGTTGCTATTAGAAGGTGTTGGTCTGTTTCTATTGGCTGATAGTGTTGTTATTAGAAGGTGTTGATCTGTTTCTATTGGCTGATAGTGTTGCTATTAGAAGGTGTTGGTCTGTTTCTATTGGCTGATAGTGTTGCTATTAGAAGGTGTTGATCTGTTTCTATTGGCTGATAGTGTTGTTATTAGAAGGTGTTGGTCTGTTTCTATTGGCTGATAGTGTTGCTATTAGAAGGTGTTGGTCTGTTTCTATTGGCTGATAGTGTTGCTATTAGAAGGTGTTGGTCTGTTTCTATTGGCTGATAGTGTTGCTGTTGGAAGGTGTTGGTCTGTTTCTATTGGCTGATAGTGTTGCTATTAGAAGGTGTTGGTCTGTTTCTATTGGCTGATAGTGTTGCTATTAGAAGGTGTTGGTCTGTTTCTATTGGCTGATAGTGTTGTTATTAGAAGGTGTTGGTCTGTTTCTATTGGCTGATAGTGTTGTTATTAGAAGGTGTTGGTCTGTTTCTATTGGCTGATAGTGTTGCTATTAGAAGGTGTTGGTCTGTTTCTATTGGCTGATAGTGTTGTTATTAGAAGGTGTTGGTCTGTTTCTATTGGCTGATAGTGTTGCTATTAGAAGGTGTTGGTCTGTTTCTATTGGCTGATAGTGTTGCTATTAGAAGGTGTTGGTCTGTTTCTATTGGCTGATAGTGTTGTTATTAGAAGGTGTTGGTCTGTTTCTATTGGCTGATAGTGTTGTTATTAGAAGGTGTTGGTCTGTTTCTATTGGCTGATAGTGTTGTTATTAGAAGGTGTTGGTCTGTTTCTATTGGCTGATAGTGTTTCTATTAGGTGTTGGTCTGTTTCTATTGGCTGATAGTGTTGTTATTAGAATGTGTTGGTCTGTTTCTATTGGCTGATAGTGTTGTTATTAGAAGGTGTTGGTCTGTTTCTATTGGCTAATAGTGTTGCTATTAGAAGGTGTTGGTCTGTTTCTATTGGCTGATAGTGTTGCTATTAGAAGGTGTTGGTCTGTTTCTATTGGCTGATAGTGTTGTTATTAGAAGGTGTTGGTCTGTTTCTATTGGCTGATAGTGTTTCTATTAGGTGTTGGTCTGTTTCTATTGGCTGATAGTGTTGTTATTAGAATGTGTTGGTCTGTTTCTATTGGCTGATAGTGTTGCTATTAGAAGGTGTTGGTCTGTTTCTATTGGCTGATAGTGTTTCTATTAGAAGGTGTTGGTCTGTTTCTATTGGCTGATAGTGTTGCTATTAGAAGGTGTTGGTCTGTTTCTATTGGCTGATAGTGTTGCTATTAGAAGGTGTTGGTCTGTTTCTATTGGCTGATAGTGTTGCTATTAGAAGGTGTTGGTCTGTTTCTATTGGCTGATAGTGTTTCTATTAGAAGGTGTTGGTCTGTTTCTATTGGCTGATAGTGTTGCTGTTGGAAGGTGTTGGTCTGTTTCTATTGGCTGATAGTGTTTCTATTAGAAGGTGTTGGTCTGTTTCTATTGGCTGATAGTGTTGCTGTTGGAAGGTGTTGGTCTGTTTCTATTGGCTGATAGTGTTGCTATTAGAAGGTGTTGGTCTGTTTCTATTGGCTGATGGTGTTGCTATTAGAAGGTGTTGGTCTGTTTCTATTGGCTGATAGTGTTGCTGTTGGAAGGTGTTGGTCTGTTTCTATTGGCTGATAGTGTTGCTATTAGAAGGTGTTGGTCTGTTTCTATTGGCTGATGGTGTTGCTATTAGAAGGTGTTGGTCTGTTTCTATTGGCTGATAGTGTTGCTGTTGGAAGGTGTTGGTCTGTTTCTATTGGCTGATAGTGTTGCTATTAGAAGGTGTTGGTCTGTTTCTATTGGCTGATAGTGTTGTTATTAGAAGGTGTTGATCTGTTTCTATTGGCTGATAGTGTTGCTATTAGAAGGTGTTGGTCTGTTTCTATTGGCTGATAGTGTTGCTATTAGAAGGTGTTGATCTGTTTCTATTGGCTGATAGTGTTGTTATTAGAAGGTGTTGGTCTGTTTCTATTGGCTGATAGTGTTGCTATTAGAAGGTGTTGGTCTGTTTCTATTGGCTGATAGTGTTGCTATTAGAAGGTGTTGGTCTGTTTCTATTGGCTGATAGTGTTGCTGTTGGAAGGTGTTGGTCTGTTTCTATTGGCTGATAGTGTTGCTATTAGAAGGTGTTGGTCTGTTTCTATTGGCTGATAGTGTTGCTATTAGAAGGTGTTGGTCTGTTTCTATTGGCTGATAGTGTTGTTATTAGAAGGTGTTGGTCTGTTTCTATTGGCTGATAGTGTTGTTATTAGAAGGTGTTGGTCTGTTTCTATTGGCTGATAGTGTTGCTATTAGAAGGTGTTGGTCTGTTTCTATTGGCTGATAGTGTTGTTATTAGAAGGTGTTGGTCTGTTTCTATTGGCTGATAGTGTTGCTATTAGAAGGTGTTGGTCTGTTTCTATTGGCTGATAGTGTTGCTATTAGAAGGTGTTGGTCTGTTTCTATTGGCTGATAGTGTTGTTATTAGAAGGTGTTGGTCTGTTTCTATTGGCTGATAGTGTTGTTATTAGAAGGTGTTGGTCTGTTTCTATTGGCTGATAGTGTTGTTATTAGAAGGTGTTGGTCTGTTTCTATTGGCTGATAGTGTTTCTATTAGGTGTTGGTCTGTTTCTATTGGCTGATAGTGTTGTTATTAGAATGTGTTGGTCTGTTTCTATTGGCTGATAGTGTTGTTATTAGAAGGTGTTGGTCTGTTTCTATTGGCTAATAGTGTTGCTATTAGAAGGTGTTGGTCTGTTTCTATTGGCTGATAGTGTTGCTATTAGAAGGTGTTGGTCTGTTTCTATTGGCTGATAGTGTTGTTATTAGAAGGTGTTGGTCTGTTTCTATTGGCTGATAGTGTTTCTATTAGGTGTTGGTCTGTTTCTATTGGCTGATAGTGTTGTTATTAGAATGTGTTGGTCTGTTTCTATTGGCTGATAGTGTTGCTATTAGAAGGTGTTGGTCTGTTTCTATTGGCTGATAGTGTTTCTATTAGAAGGTGTTGGTCTGTTTCTATTGGCTGATAGTGTTGCTATTAGAAGGTGTTGGTCTGTTTCTATTGGCTGATAGTGTTGCTATTAGAAGGTGTTGGTCTGTTTCTATTGGCTGATAGTGTTGCTATTAGAAGGTGTTGGTCTGTTTCTATTGGCTGATAGTGTTTCTATTAGAAGGTGTTGGTCTGTTTCTATTGGCTGATAGTGTTGCTGTTGGAAGGTGTTGGTCTGTTTCTATTGGCTGATAGTGTTTCTATTAGAAGGTGTTGGTCTGTTTCTATTGGCTGATAGTGTTGCTGTTGGAAGGTGTTGGTCTGTTTCTATTGGCTGATAGTGTTGCTATTAGAAGGTGTTGGTCTGTTTCTATTGGCTGATGGTGTTGCTATTAGAAGGTGTTGGTCTGTTTCTATTGGCTGATAGTGTTGCTGTTGGAAGGTGTTGGTCTGTTTCTATTGGCTGATAGTGTTGCTATTAGAAGGTGTTGGTCTGTTTCTATTGGCTGATAGTGTTTCTATTAGAAGGTGTTGGTCTGTTTCTATTGGCTAATAGTGTTGCTATTGGAAGGTGTTGGTCTGTTTCTATTGGCTGATAGTGTTTCTATTAGAAGGTGTTGGTCTGTTTCTATTGGCTAATAGTGTTGCTATTAGAAGGTGTTGGTCTGTTTCTATTGGCTGATAGTGTTGCTATTGGAAGGTGTTGGTCTGTTTCTATTGGCTGATAGTGTTGCTGTTGGAAGGTGTTGGTCTGTTTCTATTGGCTGATAGTGTTGTTATTAGAAGGTGTTGGTCTGTTTCTATTGGCTGATAGTGTTTCTATTAGAAGGTGTTGGTCTGTTTCTATTGGCTGATAGTGTTGCTATTAGAAGGTGTTGGTCTGTTTCTATTGGCTGATAGTTGCTATAACAGAGGTTAGTGTTCCTCAACTCTGGTTAAACTACTGGTTAAACTACTCCTCCAGTACCCTACACACACCTGGTTAAACTACTGGTTAAACTACTCCTCCAGTACCCTACACACACCTGGTTAAACTACTGGTTAAACTACTGGTTAAACTACTCCTCCAGTACCCTACACACACCTGGTTAAACTACTGGTTAAACTACTCCTCCAGTACCCTACACACACCTAGTTAAACTACTGATTAAACTACTGGTTAAACTACTGATTAAACTACTCCTCCAGTACCCTACACACACCTGGTTAAACTACTGGTTAAACTACTGGTTAAACTACTCCTCCAGTACCCTACACACACCTGGTTAAACTACTGGTTAAACTACTGGTTAAACTACTGGTTAAACTACTCCTCCAGTACCCTACACACACCTGGTTAAACTACTGGTTAAACTACTGGTTAAACTACTCCTCCAGTACCCTACACACACCTGGTTAAACTACTGGTTAAACTACTCCTCCAGTACCCTACACACACCTGGTTAAACTACTGGTTAAACTACTGGTTAAACTACTGGTTAAACTACTGGTTAAACTACTCCTCCAGTACCCTACACACACCTGGTTAAACTACTGGTTAAACTACTGGTTAAACTACTCCTCCAGTACCCTACACACACCTGGTTAAACTACTGGTTAAACTACTGGTTAAACTACTGGTTAAACTACTCCTCCAGTACCCTACACACACCTGGTTAAACTACTGGTTAAACTACTGGTTAAACTACTGGTTAAACTACTCCTCCAGTACCCTACACACACCTGGTTAAACTACTGGTTAAACTACTGGTTAAACTACTCCTCCAGTACCCTACACACACCTGGTTAAACTACTGGTTAAACTACTGGTTAAACTACTCCTCCAGTACCCTACACACACCTGGTTAAACTACTGGTTAAACTACTCCTCCAGTACCCTACACACACCTGGTTAAACTACTGGTTAAACTACTCCTCCAGTACCCTACACACACTTGGTTAAACTACTGGTTAAACTACTGGTTAAACTACTGATTAAACTACTGGTTAAACTACTGGTTAAACTACTGATTAAACTACTGGTTAAACTACTGATTAAACTACTGGTTAAACTACTCCTCCAGTACCCTACACACACCTGGTTAAACTACTGGTTAAACTACTGGTTAAACTACTGATTAAACTACTGGTTAAACTACTCCTCCAGTACCCTACACACACCTGGGTAAACTACTGATTAAACTACTGGTTAAACTACTCCTCCAGTACCCTACACACACCTGGTTAAACTACTGGTTAAACTACTGGTTAAACTACTCCTCCAGTACCCTACACACACCTGGTTAAACTACTGATTAAACTACTGGTTAAACTACTGGTTAAACTACTGGGTAAACTACTGGTTAAACTACTGACTAAACTACTGGTTAAACTACTGGTTCAACTACTGGTTAAACTACTGATTAAACTACTGGTTAAACTACTGGTTAAACTACTGATTAAACTACTGATTAAACTACTGGTTAAACTACTGATTAAACTACTGGTTAAACTACTGGTTAAACTACTGGTTAAACTACTCCTCCAGTACCCTACACACACCTGCTTAAACTACTGGTTAAACTACTGCTTAAACTACTGGTTAAACTACTCCTCCAGTACCCTACACACACCTGGTTAAACTACTGGTTAAACTACTGGTTAAACTACTGGTTAAACTACTCCTCCAGTACCCTACACACACCTGGTTAAACTACTGGTTAAACTACTGATTAAACTACTGATTAAACTACTGGTTAAACTACTAGTTAAACTACTGGTTAAACTACTGGTTAAACTACTGGTTAAACTACTCCTCCAGTACCCTACACACACCTGGGTAAACTACTGGTTAAACTACTGATTAAACTACTGGTTAAACTACTGGTTAAACTACTGGTTAAACTACTGGTTAAACTACTGATTAAACTACTGGCTATACTACTGGTTAAACTACTGGTTAAACTACTGGTTAAACTACTGATTAAACTACTGGTTAAACTACTGATTAAACTACTGGTTAAACTACTGGTTAAACTACTCCTCCAGTACCCTACACACACCTGGTTAAACTACTGGTTAAACTACTGGTTAAACTACTGATTAAACTACTGGTTAAACTACTGGTTAAACTACTCCTCCAGTACCCTACACACACCTGGTTAAACTACTGGTTAAACTACTGGTTAAACTACTGGTTAAACTACTGATTAAACTACTGGTTAAACTACTGGTTAAACTACTGATTAAACTACTGGTTAAACTACTGGTTAAACTACTGGTTAAACTACTGATTAAACTACTGGTCAAACTACTGGTTAAACTACTGACTAAACTACTGGTTAAACTACTGGTTAAACTACTCCTCCAGTACCCTACACACACCTGGTTAAACTACTGGTTAAACTACTGGTTAAACTACTCCTCCAGTACCCTACACACACCTGATTAAACTACTGGTTAAACTACTGATTAAACTACTGGTTAAACTACTGGTTAAACTACTGGTTAAACTACTGGTTAAACTACTGGTTAAACTACTGACTAAACTACTGACTAAACTACTGGTTAAACTACTGATTAAACTACTGGTCAAACTACTGGTTAAACTACTGGTTAAACTACTGGTTAAACTACTCCTCCAGTACCCTACACACACCTGATTAAACTACTGGTTAAACTACTGGTTAAACTACTGGTTAAACTACTGGGTAAACTACTGACTAAACTACTGGTTAAACTACTGGTTAAACTACTGATTAAACTACTGGTCAAACTACTGGTTAAACTACTGGTTAAACTAATGGTTAAACTACTGGTTAAACTACTCCTCCAGTACCCTACACACACCTGATTAAACTACTGGTTAAACTACTGGTTAAACTACTGGGTAAACTACTGATTAAACTACTGGTTAAACTACTGGTTAAACTACTGATTAAACTACTGGTTAAACTACTGGTTAAACTACTCCTCCAGTACCCTACACACACCTGATTAAACTACTGGTTAAACTACTGGTTAAACTACTGGTCAAACTACTGGTTAAACTACTGGTTAAACTACTGGTTAAACTACTGATTAAACTACTGGTTAAACTACTGGTTAAACTGGTTAAACTACTGATTAAACTACTGGTTAAACTACTGATTAAACTACTGGTTAAACTACTGGTTAAACTACTGGTTAAACTACTGGTTAAACTACTGGTTAAGGACAGAGGATAGAGAGCCTGGTAGTTGGACCTAATACTACAGATGGTATTTGGGTCCATGTTAGTGGATGTTAGTTATTGGGTAATATCGTCTAGGCTGGGTGGTAGGGCTTCACTAAAGCCTCGTGGGTAATAGCGTCTAGGCTGGGTGGTAGGGCTTCACTAAAGCCTCTTGGGTAATAGCGTCTAGGCTGGGTGGTAGGGCTTCACTAAAGCCTCTTGGGTAATAGCGTCTAGGCTGGGTGGTAAGGGCTTCACTAAAGCCTCTTGGGTAATAGCGTCTAGGCTGGGTGGTAGGGCTTCACTAAAGCCTCGTGGGTAATAGTGTCTAGGCTGGGTGGTAGGGCTTCACTAAAGCCTCTTGGGTCATAGCGTCTAGGCTGGGTGGTAGGGCTTCACTAAAGCCTCTTGGGTAATAGCGTCTAGGCTGGGTGGTAGGGCTTCACTAAAGCCTCGTGGGTAATAGCGTCTAGGCTGGGTGGTAAGGGCTTCACTAAAGCCTCGTGGGTAATAGCGTCTAGGCTGGGTGGTAAGGGCTTCACTAAAGCCTCTTGGGTAATAGCGTCTAGGCTGGGTGGTAGGGCTTCACTAAAGCCTCGTGGGTAATAGCGTCTAGGCTGGGTGGTAAGGGCTTCACTAAAGCCTATTAGGTAATAGCGTCTAGGCTGGGTGGTGTGGTGTGGGGCGGGTGATATGCAGGGAATGTCTGACAGTAATGTTCCAGCCGTGCACTGCAGACAGAGAGGAGTCACCATAAAACCCTCCTCGGTTGTACACACACACACACACACACACACCCCTCCCCTCCAGAGGGTAGTCTCGTGGTTGGAGTAGTAACCCAACAAGAGACACACACCCCTCCCCTCCAGAGGGTAGTCTAGTGGTTGGAGTAGTAACCCACACACACAGAGACACACACCCCTCCCCTCCAGAGGGTAGTCTCGTGGTTGGAGTAGTAACCCAACAAGAGACACACACCCCTCCCCTCCAGAGGGTAGTCTAGTGGTTGGAGTAGTAACCCAACAAGAGACACACACCCCTCCCCTCCAGAGGGTAGTCTAGTGGTTGGAGTAGTAACACACACAGAGACACACACCCCTCCCCTCCAGAGGGTAGTCTAGTGGTTGGAGTAGTAACCCACACAGAGACACACACCCCTCCCCCTCCAGAGGGTAGTCTAGTGGTTGGAGTAGTAACCCAACAAGAGACACACACCCTCCCCCTCCAGAGGGTAGTCTCGTGGTTGGAGTAGTAACCCAACAAGAGACACACACCCCTCCCCTCCAGAGGGTAGTCTCGTGGTTGGACTAGTAACCCAACAAGAGACACACACCCTCCCCTCCAGAGGGTAGTCTAGTGGTTGGAGTAGTAACCCAACAAGAGACACACACCCCTCCCCTCCAGAGGGTAGTCTAGTGGTTGGAGTAGTAACCCACACAGAGACACACACCCTCCCCCCTCCAGAGGGTAGTCTAGTGGTTGGAGTAGTAACCCACACACACAGAGACACACACCCCTCCCCTCCAGAGGGTAGTCTAGTGGTTGGAGTAGTAACCCAACAAGAGACACACACCCCTCCCCTCCAGAGGGTAGTCTAGTGGTTGGAGTAGTAACCCACACACACAGAGACACACACCCCTCCCCTCCAGAGGGTAGTCTAGTGGTTGGAGTAGTAACACACACAGAGACACACACCCCTCCCCCCTCCAGAGGGTAGTCTAGTGGTTGGAGTAGTAACCCACACAGAGACACACACCCTCCCCTCCAGAGGGTAGTCTAGTGGTTGGAGTAGTAACCCACACAGAGACACACACCCCTCCCCTCCAGAGGGTAGTCTCGTGGTTGGAGTAGTAACCCACACAGAGACACACACCCCTCCCCTCCAGAGGGTAGTCTAGTGGTTGGAGTAGTAACCCACACACACAGAGACACACACCCTCCCCTCCAGAGGGTAGTCTAGTGGTTGGAGTAGTAACCCACACAGAGACACACACCCCTCCCCCCCTCCAGAGGGTAGTCTAGTGGTTGGAGTAGTAACCCACACAGAGACACACACCCCTCCCCCCCTCCAGAGGGTAGTCTAGTGGTTGGAGTAGTAACCCACACACACAGAGACACACACCCCTCCCCCCCTCCAGAGGGTAGTCTAGTGGTTGGACTAGTAACCGAAAGGTTGCAAGTTCATATCCCAAGCTGACAAGGTACAAATCTGTCGTTCTGCCCCCTGAACAGGCAGTTAACCCACTGTTCCCAGGCCGTCATTGAAAATAAGAATTTGTTCTTAACTGACTTGCCTGGTTAAATAAAGGTAAAAAAATATATATATATATATTAAAAATATATACTGTTTACATCCTGAATGACCTCTAGTAACGTGTGATTTAAGACATGGCTACTGATTGATCATATCGATAGATATCGACCTGAACATTAATCTCTTTCCTCTCGTCTCACCTCCGTCCTCCCCTCTTTTAATCAAAACGTCAGGTGATCTATTCTCTGAACACTAAGAACGAAGAGCAGGAGGCGGCCCTTCAGGCCGTCAGCCACGCCCACCAGGAAGAGCTGAGGCGGGTTACCACGGGGACGTGTACCGAGGGGGAGGAGTCGGTAGTGCTTAGGACACGCCTCTCAGAGCTGCAGGAAACTCTAGCTCAGGTACCCCGTCTGCCCGTCCAACATCTCCGTCTGTTACCCAGTCTGTTCCAGTGTGGATCACCACAGCTTAATTAACTCTGTGTGTCTCTACGCCTCCAGGTTCAGGTAGACTTTGAGAGCTACCGTGTCCAGGCGGAGGAGAGGGATCGTGGGGTAGAGGCAGAGCTAAGGAGGGACTATGAGGAAAAGCTCCAGGCTCTGGGGCTGGAGAGACAGGAGACCCAGGCCCAACTCAACACGGCCCACGACGAGAGTCTCCGACTGGGGAGAGAGCTGGAGACGGCTGGGGAGGCTGCGCAGTGCCTGGGGGTTCAATGTGATGAACTACGGAGGAAAGGAGAAGAGGAGCGAGGGAAAGGGAAGGAGGAGGAGACGGAGAGAATGCGACTCCTCTCGGAGGAGGTGAAGACTCTGAGGAAAGGGAAGGAGCGAGCAGAGGAAGAGAGGGAGAGAGCAGGGAGAGAGGAGAGGGAGAAGTGGGAGAGGGAGAGAGCAGAGAGAGAGGAGAGGGAGAAGTGGGAGAGGGAGAGAGCAATGAGAGAGGAGAGGGAGAAGTGGGAGACGAGGATGAAGGAGGTGACAGAGGAGAAGGAGGAGTTGAAGAGGAGCATGGAGGAGGCGCGCAGGGAGGAGAGAGAGGAGGAGGAGAAGAGAGGGATGAGTACAGTACTGAGAGAGAGAGTGAGGAAGGCGGAGGGAGAGATGGAGGGCAGTCTGCAGCGACTCAACGAGAGCAAGAGACACGCTGCCAAACTACAGGACAGAATACAGGTACTCACCCTAACAGGACAGAATACAGGTACTCACCCTAACAGGACAGAATACAGGTACTCACCCTAACAGGACAGAATACAGGTACTCACCCTAACAGGACAGAATACAGGTACTCACCCTAACAGGACGGAATACAGGTACTCACCCTAACAGGACGGAATACAGGTACTCACCCTAACAGGACAGAATACAGGTACTCACCCTAACAGGACAGAATACAGGTACTCACCCTAACAGGACGGAATACAGGTACTCACCCTAACAGGACGGAATACAGGTACTCACCCTAACAGGACGGAATACAGGTACTCACCCTAACAGGACGGAATACAGGTACTCACCCTAACAGGACGGAATACAGGTACTCACCCTAACAGGACAGAATACAGGTACTCACCCTAACAGGACAGAATACAGGTACTCACCCTAACAGGACAGAATACAGGTACTCACCCTAACAGGACAGAATACAGGTACTCACCCTAACAGGACAGAATACAGGTACTCCCCCTAACAGGACAGAATACAGGTACTCACCCTAACAGGACGGAATACAGGTACTCACCCTAACAGGACAGAATACAGGTACTCACCCTAACAGGACAGAATACAGGTACTCACCCTAACAGGACAGAATACAGGTACTCACCCTAACAGGACAGAATACAGGTACTCACCCTAACAGGACAGAATACAGGTACTCACCCTAACAGGACAGAATACAGGTACTCCCCTAACAGGACAGAATACAGGTACTCCCCTAACAGGACAGAATACAGGTACTCACCCTAACAGGACAGAATACAGGTACTCACCCTAACAGGACAGAATACAGGTACTCACCCTAACAGGACAGAATACAGGTACTCCCCTAACAGGACAGAATACAGGTACTCACCCTAACAGGACAGAATACAGGTACTCCCCTAACAGGACAGAATAAAGGTACTCACCCTAACAGGACAGAATACAGGTACTCACCCTAACAGGACAGAATACAGGTACTCACCCTAACAGGACAGAATACAGGTACTCACCCTAACAGGACAGAATACAGGTACTCACCCTAACAGGACAGAATACAGGTACTCACCCTAACAGGACAGAATACAGGTACTCACCCTAACAGGACAGAATACAGGTACTCACCCTAACAGGACAGAATACAGGTACTCCCCTAACAGGACAGAATACAGGTACTTACCCTAACAGGTCAGAATACAGGTACTCCCCCTAACAGGACAGAATACAGGTACTCACCCTAACAGGACAGAATACAGGTACTCACCCTAACAGGACGGAATACAGGTACTCACCCTAACAGGACAGAATACAGGTACTCACCCTAACAGGACAGAATACAGGTACTCACCCTAACAGGACAGAATACAGGTACTCACCCTAACAGGACGGAATACAGGTACTCACCCTAACAGGACAGAATACAGGTACTCACCCTAACAGGACAGAATACAGGTACTCACCCTAACAGGACGGAATACAGGTACTCACCCTAACAGGACAGAATACAGGTACTCACCCTAACAGGACAGAATACAGGTACTCACCCTAACAGGACAGAATACAGGTACTCACCCTAACAGGACGGAATACAGGTACTCACCCTAACAGGACAGAATACAGGTACTCACCCTAACAGGACAGAATACAGGTACTCACCCTAACAGGACAGAATACAGGTACTCCCCTAACAGGACAGAATATAGGTACTCACCCTAACAGGACAGAATACAGGTACTCACCCTAACAGGACAGAATACAGGTACTCACCCTAACAGGACAGAATACAGGTACTCACCCTAACAGGACAGAATACAGGTACTCCCCTAACAGGACAGAATACAGGTACTCACCCTAACAGGACAGAATACAGGTACTCACCCTAACAGGACAGAATACAGGTACTCACCCTAACAGGACAGAATACAGGTACTCACCCTAACAGGACAGAATACAGGTACTCACCCTAACAGGACAGAATACAGGTACTCACCCTAACAGGACAGAATACAGGTACTCACCCTAACAGGACAGAATACAGGTACTCACCCTAACAGGACAGAATACAGGTACTCACCCTAACAGGACAGAATACAGGTACTCACCCTAACAGGACAGAATACAGGTACTCACCCTAACAGGACAGAATACAGGTACTCCCCCTAACAGGACAGAATACAGGTACTCACCCTAACAGGACAGAATACAGGTACTCACCCTAACAGGACAGAATACAGGTACTCACCCTAACAGGACAGAATACAGGTACTCACCCTAACAGGACAGAATACAGGTACTCACCCTAACAGGACAGAATACAGGTACTCACCCTAACAGGACAGAATACAGGTACTCACCCT
>NW_026277808.1:90000-102500 GCF_023373465.1 Oncorhynchus keta | reverse complement strand
AGAGAATGACTGGCGGTGTTAGCTAGTTAGCATATTAGACTGTATCTAATGGTCGTTATCTATAGTCTGTATCCCTTATCAATCAAAGATCAATGCTTGAAATAGCAATGTTGTATAAGCGCTTGGAGACCTACGTTCATTAGAATTAGCATTCTCATAGAGAATGACTGGCGGTGTTAGCTAGTTAGCATATTAGACTGTATCTAATGGTTGTTATCTATAGTCTGTATCCCTTATCAATCAAAGATCAATGCTTGAAATAGCAATGTTGTATAAGCGCTTGGAGACCTATGTTCATTAGCATTCTCATAGAGAATGACTGGCGGTGTTAGCTAGTTAGCATATTAGACTGTATCTAATGGTCGTTATCTATAGTCTGTATCCCTTATCAGTCAAAGATCAATGCTTGAACTAGCAATGTTGTATAAGCGCTTGGAGACCTACGTACATTAGCATTAGCATTCTCATAGAGAATGACTGGCGGTGTTAGCCAGTTAGCATATTAGCGAAGTGTTTTATGACGATAACATCCGGATATTTGCAGTCTGTTGTGCCACGAAGCTAACGAGCTAACGCCGCCAGTCATTCTCTATGAGAATGCTAATGCTAACAAATGTCTGTTTCTGAGTGCTTATGCTACGTGAAAAAAAAATGTTCACATTTTTTTTCAATAATTTTCCTAAATACAGAATTAACATATCTTTTTAGGGTTAGGGACCGGAAGAAGGAAAACAATCTCAACAAATTGGATGTTTTTATTTAAATGTATTTCATCTATTAACTGGTCTAGGAACAGGTCTAGGAACAGTGGGTTAACTGGTCTAGGAACAGTGGGGTTAACTGGTCTTGGAACAGTGGGTTAACTGGTCTAGGAACAGTGGGTTAACTGGTCTAGGAACAGTGGGGTTAACTGGTCTAGGAACAGTGGGTTAACTGGTCTAGGAACAGTGGGTTAACTGGTCTAGGAACAGTGGGTTAACTGCCTTGTTCAGGGGAACAGTGGGTTAACTGGTCTAGGAACAGTGGGGTTAACTGGTCTAGGAACAGTGGGTTAACTGGTCTAGGAACAGTGGGTTAACTGGTCTAGGAACAGTGGGTTAACTGGTCTAGGAACAGTGGGTTAACTGGTCTAGGAACAGTGGGTTAACTGGTCTAGGAACAGTGGGTTAACTGGTCTAGGAACAGTTGGGTTAACTGGTCTAGGAACAGTGGGTTAACTGGTCTAGGAACAGTGGGTTAACTGGTCTAGGAACAGTGGGTTAACTGGTCTAGGAACAGTGGGTTAACTGGTCTAGGAACAGTGGGTTAACTGGTCTAGGAACAGTGGGGTTAACTGGTCTAGGAACAGTGGGTTAACTGGTCTAGGAACAGTGGGTAAACTGGTCTAGGAACAGTGGGTCAACTGGTCTAGGAACAGTGGGTTAACTGGTCTAGGAACAGTGGGTTAACTGGTCTAGGAACAGTGGGTTAACTGGTCTAGGAACAGTGGGGTTAACTGCTCTAGGAACAGTGGGTTAACTGGTCTAGGAACAGTGGGTTAACTGGTCTAGGAACAGTGGGTTAACTGGTCTAGGAACAGTGCAACAGTGGGTTAACTGTTCTAGGAACAGTGGGATAACTGGTCTAGGAACAGTGGGTTAACTGGTCTAGGAACAGTGTGTTAACTGGTCTAGGAACAGTGGGTTAACTGGTCTAGGAACAGTGGGTTAACTGGTCTAGGAACAGTGGGTTAACTGGTCTAGGAACAGTGGGTTAACTGGTCTAGGAACAGTGGGGTTAACTGGTCTAGGAACAGTGGGGTTAACTGGTCTAGGAACAGTGGATTAACTGGTCTAGGAACAGTGGGTTAACTGGTCTAGGAACAGTGGGTTAACTGGTCTAGGAACAGTGGGTTAACTGGTCTAGGAACAGTGGGTTAACTGCCTTGTTCAGGGGCAGAACTACCTCTACACTCTAACCACTAGGCTACCTGCCTCCTCTACACTCTAACCACTAGGCTACCTACCTCCTCTACACTCTAACCACTAGACTACCTGCCTCCTCTAACCACTAGGCTACCTGCCTCCTCTACACTCTAACCACTAGACTACCTGCCTCCTCTACACTCTAACCACTAGGCTACCTGCCTCCTCTACACTCTAACTACTAGGCTACCTTCCTCCTCTACACTCTAACCACTAGACTACCTGCCTCCTCTACACTCTAACCACTAGACTACCTTCCTCCTCTACACTCTAACCACTAGTCTACCTACCTCCTCTACACTCTAACCACTAGGCTACCTGCCGACCCACTATTGTTGCCAGGGGGCCATAATTATATTCTGCAGTGTGGTCACACATTTTTACATATTGTGTGTGTGTGTGTGTCTCCAGGTCAGAGTGTGAGGAGCGCCTGAGGGCGGAGCTTAAGGCGGAGCTTGATGCGGCTGTTGCCACGAGCAACCAGAGAGAGCAGGAGCTGCAGACTCAACTAGCCGATCTCCAATCACAGGTAATCTACTCAACTAGCCAATCACCAAAATCACAGATAATTTACTCAACTAGCCAATCACCAATCACAGGTAATTTACTCAACTAGCCAATCACCAATCACAGGTAATTTACTCAACTAGCCAATCACCAATCACAGGTAATTTACTCAACTAGCCAATCACCAATCACAGGTAATTTACACAACTAGCCAATCACCAAAATCACAGATAATTTACTCAACTAGCCAATCACCAATCACAGGTAATTTACTCAACTAGCCAATCACAAATCACAGGTAATCTACTCAACTAGCCAATCACAGATGATCTACTCAACTAGCCAATCACCAATCAAAGGTAATCTACTGAGATGTCTGGGGGGTCTGATCTATCCTTACTATTGATTTGAGATGTCTGGGGGGGATCTGATCTAACCTCACTATTGATATGATGTCTGGGGGGGATCTGATCTAACCTCACTATTGATCTGAGATGTCTGGGGGGGTTCTGTTCTAACCTCACTATTGATCTGAGATGTCTGGGGGATGTGATCTAACCTCACTATTGATCTGAGATGTCTGGGGGAGGGGGACCTGATCTAACCTCACTATTGATCTGAGATGTCTGGGGGGTCTGATCTAACCTCACTATTGATCTGAGATGTCTGGGGGATCTGATCTAACCTCACTATTGATCTGATATGTCTGGGGGGGATCTGATCTAACCTCGCTATTGATCTGAGATGTCTGGGGGGTCTGATCTAACCTCACTATTGATCTGAGATGTCTGGGGGAGGGGGGGGATCTGATCTAACCTCACTATTGATCTGAGATGTCTGGGGGAGGGGGGGTCTGATCTAACCTCACTATTGATCTGAGATGTCTGGGGGGGTTTGATCTAACCTCACTATTGATCTGAGATGTCTGGGGGTGTCTGATCTAACCTCACTGTTGATCTGAGATATCTGGGGGATCTGATCTAACCTCACTATTGATCTGAGATGTCTGGGGGTGTCTGATCTAACCTCACTGTTGATCTGAGATGTCTGGGGAGGGGGATCTGATCTAACCTCACTATTGATCTGAGATGTCTGGGGGATCTGATCTAACCTCACTATTGATCTGAGATGACTGGGGGAGGGGATCTGTTCTAACCTCACTATTGATCTGAGATGTCTGGGGGAATCTGATCTAACCTCACTATTGATCTGAGATGTCTGGGGGGAATCTGATCTAACCCCACTATTGATCTGGGATGTCTGGGGGGATCTGAACTATCCTTACTATTGATCTGAGATGTCTGGGGAGGGGGACCTGATCTAACCTCACTATTGATCTGAGAAGTCTGGGGGAGGGGGGGATCTGTTCTAACCTCACTATTGATCTGAGATGTCTGATCTAACCTCACTATTGATCTGAGATGTCTGGGGGGGATCTGATCTAACCTCACTATTGATCTGAGATGTCTGGGTGGATCTGATCTAACCCCACTATTGATCTGAGATGTCTGGGGGAGGGGGGGATCTGATCTATCCTTACTATTGATCTGAGATGTCTGGGGGGATCTGTTCTAACCCCACTATTGATCTGAGAGGTCTGGGGGAGGGGGCGATCTGATCTATCCTTACTATTGATCTGAGATGTCTGGGGGGATCTGTTCTAACCCCACCATTGATCTGAGATGTCTGGGGGGGGGTCTGATCTAACCTCACTATTGATCTGAGATGTCTGATCTAACCTCACTATTGATATGAGATGTCTTAGGGGGGATCTGATCTAACCTCTATTGATCTGATATGTCTGGGGAGGGATCTGGCCCAACTTAACTATTGTTCTGAGATGTCTGGGGGGGATCTGATCTAACCTCACTAATGATCTGAGATGTCTGGGGGGATCTGATCTAACCTCACTATTGATATGAGATGTCTGGGGGGTCTGATCTCACCTCACTATTGATCTGAGATGTCTGGGGGATCTGATCTAACCTCACTATTGATATGAGATGTCTGGGGGGGGTCTGATCTAACCTCACTATTGATCTGAGATGTCTGGGGGAGGGGATCTGTTCTAATCTCACTATTGATCTGAGATGTCTGGGGGGAATCTGATCTAACCTCACTATTGATCTGAGATGACTGGGGGAGGGGATCTGTTCTAACCTCACTATTGATCTGAGATGTCTGGGGGAATCTGATCTAACCTCACTATTGATCTGAGATGTCTGGGGGAATCTGATCTAACCTCACTATTGATCTGAGATGTCTGGGGGAATCGGATCTAACCTCACTATTGATCTGATATGTCTGGGGGAATCGGATCTAACCTCTATTGATCTGATATGTCTGGGGGAGGGATCTGGCCTAACCTAACTATTGTTCTGAGATGTCTGGGGGGGGTCTGATCTAACCTCACTATTGATCTGAGATGTCTGGGGAAGGGGGGGTCTGATCTAACCTCACTATTGATCTGAGAAGTCTGGGGGGGTTTGATCTAACCTCACTATTGATCTGAGATGTCTGGGGGTGTCTGATCTAACCTCACTGTTGATCTGAGATATCTGGGGGGATCTGATCTAACCTCACTATTGATCTGAGATGTCTGGGGGTGTCTGATCTAACCTCACTGTTGATCTGAGATGTCTGGGGGAGGGGGGGATCTGATCTAACCTCACTATTGATCTGAGATGTCTGGGGGGATCTGATCTAACCTCACTATTGATCTGAGGGGTCTGGGGGGATCTGATCTAACCCCACTATTGATCTGCGATGTCTGGGGGGATCTGAACTATCCTTACTATTGATCTGAGATGTCTGGGGGAGGGGGGACCTGATCTAACCTCACTATTGATCTGAGATGTCTGGGGGGGTCTGTTCTAACCTCACTATTGATCTGAGATGTCTGGGGGTGGGGGGTCTGATCTAACCTCACTATTGATCTGAGATGTCTGGGGGGATCTGATCTAACCTCACTATTGATCTGAGATGTCTGGGTGGATCTGATCTAACCCCACTATTGATCTGAGATGTCTGGGGGAGGGGGGATCTGATCTATCCTTACTATTGATCTGAGATGTCTGGGGGGATCTGTTCTAACCCCACCATTGATCTGAGATGTCTGGGGGGGGGTCTGATCTAACCTCACTATTGATCTGAGATGTCTGGGGGGATCTGATCTAACCTCACTATTGATATGAGATGTGTGGGGGGATCTGATCTAACCTCTATTGATCTGATATGTCTGGGGGAGGGATCTGGCCCAACTTAACTATTGTTCTGAGATGTCTGGGGGGTCTGATCTAACCTCACTATTGATCTGAGATGTCTGGGGGATCTGATCTAACCTCACTATTGATCTGAGATGTCTGGGGAGGGGGATCTTATCTAGCCTCACTATTGATCTGAGATGTCTGGGGGGGTCTGTTCTAACCTCACTATTGATCTGAGATGTCTGGGTGGATCTGATCTAACCCCACTATTGATCTGAGAGGTCTGGGGGAGGGGCGGATCTGATCTATCCTTACTATTGATCTGAGATGTCTGGGTGGATCTGATCTAACCCCACTATTGATCTGAGAGGTCTGGGGGAGGGGGATCTGATCTATCCTTACTATTGATCTGAGATGTCTGGGGGATCTGATCTAACCTCTATTGATCTGAGATGTCTGGGGGATGTGATCTAACCTCACTATTGATCTGAGATGTCTGGGGGGTCTGATCTAACCTCTATTGATCTGAGATGTCTGGGGGGTCTGATCTAACCTCACTATTGATATGAGATGTCTGGGGGTCTGATCTAACCTCTATTGATATGAGATGTCTGGGGGATCTGTTCTAACCTCACTATTGATCTGAGATGTCTGGGGGATCTGTTCTAACTCCACCATTGATCTGAGATGTCTGGGGGGTCTGATCTAACCTCACTATTGATCTGAGATGTCTGGGGGATGTGATCTAACCTCACTATTGATCTGAGATGTCTGGGGGTCTGATCTAACCTCTATTGATATGAGATGTCTGGGGGGGTCTGATCTAACCTCACTATTGATATGAGATGTCTGGGGGGGATCTGATCTAACCTCACTATTGATCTGAGATGTCTGGGGGGTCTGATCTAACCTCACTATTGATCTGAGATGTCTAGGGGGGCAGTTAGGAGGTGGGAAATATATTTTTTACATCGAACCCTTAAACTAACAAGACAGTTGAATCATGCCCTGTTTGAGTGAGCTAACTTCCTGTTGTAGGTGGAGAGGAAGGCGGGGCCAGCAGAGGGTCACCATGACGACAGCGAGATTGACAGGCTGCGGAGGGAGGTGCAGGAGACCAGAGACATGAACCAGAGACTGAGAGAGCAGCTGCAGGTTCACACTCACACACACACACCCACACACACACACACACATAGTCACTCACACACACTCACTCACTCACTCACTCACTCACCACCACTCACTCACTCACTCACTCACCACCACTCACTCACTCACTCACCACAGACACATAGTCACTAAGTTCTCCCACTTAAAAAGATGAGAGAGGCCTGTAATTTTCATCATAGGTACACTTCAACTATGACAGACAAAATGAGAAAAAAATCCAGAAAATCACATTGTAGGATATTTAATGAATTTATTTGCAAATTATGGTGGAAAATAGGTATTTGGTCACCAACAAACAAGCAAGATTTCTGGCTCTCACAGACCTGTAACTTCTTCTTTAATAACCTCTTAGAGCCACTGAGACGCCAGCGTCTCACCTCGCCAACAGGAAATGGAAATGTGCAACGCCAAATGCTAATAGTACTCGATAAAACTCAAACTTTCATTAAAACACACATGCAGGGTACTGTGAAGCTACACTCGTTGTGAATCTAGCCAACATGTCAGATGATTTAAAATGCCTGTCCGCGAAAGCATGAGAAGCTATTATCTGATAGCATGCACCCCGAAATACCGGAACGAGTTGTAAACAAAATAATTAGCGTAGCCGGCGCTACACAAAACGCAGAAATAAAATATAAAAATGCATTACCTTTGATGAGCTTCTTTGTTGGCACTCCTGTATGTCCCATAAACATCACAATTGGTTCTTTTTTTTCGATTAATTCCGTCCATGTATACCCAAAATGTCCATTTATGAAGCCCGTCTGATCCAGAAAAAACAGCTTTCCAAAACGCAACGTCATTTTTTAAAATGAAAAAAGATGCCTATAAACTTTGCTAAAACACTACTTTTGTAATGCAACTTTAGTAAACGTTAATAATAGATCAAGTTGATCACGGGCGATCTGTATTCAATAGCAGCAGGTCTTGAAATCTTGTTCGATATTCTCTCTTTCAAAAACTTCCTCCTGTGTACCCGATGACAGGAAGTGCTTATTTCTCATTTCACCAAGGATTAACTTCAACCCAATTGCCAAGACTGGCGACATCGTGTGGAAGCTGTAGGAACTGTAAACTGGACGCTATCTATTTTCCATAGACAATACAGGGACCTCGCGGAGGGATATATATATATATTTTTGTGAACAGTTTTTCCTTGGGGTTTTGCCTGCTACACACGTTCTGTTATAGCCACAGACATGCTTTAACCAGGTCTAGAAACCTCAGAGTGTTCTCTATCCACACATACTAATCATATGCATATACTATATTCCTGGCATGAGTAGCAGGCCGTTGAAATTTTGCACGATTTTTAACAAAAAGTTGAAAAAAATGCACCCGATCTTTAATTAAGAGGCTCCTCTGTCCTCCACTCGTTACCTGTGTTAATGGCACCTGTTTGAACATTATCAGTATAAAAGACACCTGTCCACAACCTCAAACAGTCACACTCCAAACTCCACTATGACCAAGACCAAAAAGTTGTCAAAGGACACCAGAAACAAAATGGTAGACCTGCACCAGGCTGGGAAGACCGAATCTGCAATAGGTAAGCAGCTTGGTTTGAAGAAATCAACTGTGGGAGCAATTATTAGAAGACATACAAGACCACTGATAATCTCCCTCGATCTGGGGCTCCACGCAAGATCTCACCCTGTGCGGTCAAAATGATCACAAGAACGGTGAGTAAAAATCCCAGAACCACACGGGGGACCTAGTGAATGACCTGCAGAGAGCTGGGACCAAAGTAACAAAGCCTACGATCAGTAACACACTACGCTGCCAGGGACTCAAATCCTGCAGTGCCAGACGTGTCCCCTGCTTAAGCCAGTACATGTCCAGGCCCGTCTGAAGTTTGCTAGAGAGCATTTGGATGATCCAGAAGAAGATTGGGAGAATGTCATATGGTCAGATGAAACCAAAATATAACTTTTGGTAAAAACTCAACTCGTCGTGTTTGGAGGACAAAGAATGCTGAGTTGCATCCAAAGAACACCATACCTACTGTGAAGCATGGGGGTGGAAACATCATGCTTTGGGGCTGTTTTTCTGCAAAGGGACCAGGACGACTGATCCGTGAAAAGGAAAGAATGAATGGGGCCATGTATCGTGAGATGTTGTGTGAAAACCTCCTTCCATCAGCAAGGGCATTGAAGATGAAACGTGGCTGGGTCTTTCAGCATGACAATGATCCCAAACACACCGCCCGGGCAACGAAGGAGTGGCTTCGTAAGATGCATTTCAAGGTCCTGGAGTGGCCTAGCCAGTCTCCAGATCTCAACCCCATAGAAAATCTTTGGAGGGAGTTGAAAGTCTGTGTTGCCCAGCAACAGCCCCAAAACATCACTGCTCGAGAGGAGATCTGCATGGAGGAATGGGCCAAAATACCAGCAACAGTGTGTGAAAACCTTGTGAAGACTTACAGAAAACATTTGACCTCTGTCATTGCCAACAAAGGGTATATAACAAAGTATTGAGATAAATTTTGTTATTGACCAAATACTTATTTTCCAACATAATTTGCAAATAAATTCATTAAAAATCCTACAATGTGATTTTCAGGATTTGTTTTCCTCATTTTGTCTGTCATAGTTGAAGTGTACCTATGATGAAAATTACAGGCCTCTCTCATCTTTCTAAGTGGGAGAACCTGCACAATTGGTGGCTGAATAAATACTTTTTTGCCCCACTGTACATAATAAACCTGACTGTACATAGTTACACAGTTTGTTTTCTTTCAGGAGGAACCACAGAGACACTCTGAAGAACGACACGTGGCGGCGATGCAGGCTCTGGAGAGACGAGCTCAGGAGGAACTGCAGACCGAGAGGAACAGACTCCACACACTGCACCTGTTACAGCTAGGTAACACACTGCACCTGTTACAGCTAGGTAACACACTGCACCTGCACCTTACAGCTAGGTAACACACTACACCTGTTACAGCTAGGTAACACACTGCACCTGTTACAGCTAGGTAACACACTGCACCTGTTACAGCTAGGTAACACACTGCACCTGTTACAGCTAGGTAACACACTGCACACCTGTTACAGCTAGGTAACACACTACACCTGTTACAGCTAGGTAACACACTGCACCTGTTACAGCTAGGTAACACACTACACCTGTTACAGCTAGGTAACACACTGCACCTGTTACAGCTAGGTAACACACTGCACCTGTTACAGCTAGGTAACACACTGCACCTGTTACAGCTAGGTAACACACTGCACCTGTTACAGCTAGGTAACACACTACACCTGTTACAGCTAGGTAACACACTGCACCTGTTACAGCTAGGTCACACACACTACACCTGTTACAGCTAGGTAACACACTGCACCTGTTACAGCTAGGTAACACACTACACCTGTTACAGCTAGGTAACACACTGCACCTGTTACAGCTAGGTAACACACTGCACCTGTTACAGCTAGGTAACACACTACACCTGTTACAGCTAGGTAACACACTGCACCTGTTACAGCTAGGTAACACACTACACCTGTTACAGCTAGGTAACACACACTGCACCTAACACACACTACACCTGTTACAGCTAGGTAACACACTACACAGCTGTTACAGCTAGGTAACACACACTACACCTGTTACAGCTAGGTACAGCTAGGTAACACACTGCACCTGTTACAGCTAGGTAACACACTGCACCTGTTACAGCTAGGTAACACACACTGCACCTGTTACAGCTAGGTAACACACTGCACCTGTTACAGCTAGGTAACACACTACACCTGTTACAGCTAGGTAACACACTGCACCTGTTACAGCTAGGTAACACACTGCACCTGTTACAGCTAGGTAACACACTGCACCTGTTACAGCTAGGTAACACACTGCACCTGTTACAGCTAGGTAACACACTGCACCTGTTACAGCTAGGTAACACACTGCACCTGTTACAGCTAGGTAACACACTGCACCTGTTACAGCTAGGTAACACACTACACCTGTTACAGCTAGGTAACACACTGCACCTGTTACAGCTAGGTAACACACTGCACCTGTTACAGCTAGGTAACACACTGCACCTGTTACAGCTAGGTAACACACTACACCTGTTACAGCTAGGTAACACACTACACCTGTTACAGCTAGGTAACACACTGCACCTGTTACAGCTAGGTAACACACTACACCTGTTACAGCTAGGTAACACACTACACCTGTTACAGCTAACACACTGGTAACACACACTACACCTGTTACAGCTAGGTAACACACTGCACCTGTTACAGCTAGGTAACACACTACACCTGTTACAGGTAACACACTACACCTGTTACAGCTAGGTAACACACACTACACCTGTTACAGCTAGGTAACACACTGCACCTCGTTACAGTTAACACACTACACCTGTTACAGCTAGGTAACACACTGCACCTGTTACAGCTAGGTAACACACTGCACCTGTTACAGCTAGGTAACACACTGCACCTGTTACAGCTAGGTAACACACTACACCTGTTACAGCTAGGTAACACACTGCACCTGTTACAGCTAGGTAACACACTGCACCTGTTACAGCTAGGTAACACACTGCACCTACACCTGTTAGCTAGGTAACACACTGCACCTGTTACAGCTAGGTAACACACTGCACCTGTTACAGCTAGGTAACACACTGCACCTGTTACAGCTAGGTAACACACTGCACCTGTTACAGCTAGGTAACACACTGCACCTGTTACAGCTAGGTAACACACTGCACCTGTTACAGCTAGGTAACACACTGCACCTGTTACAGCTAGGTAACACACTACACCTGTTACAGCTAGGTAACACACTGCACCTGTTACAGCTAGGTAACACACTGCACCTGTTACAGCTAGGTAACACACTGCACCTGTTACAGCTAGCTAGGTAACACAACACACAGCTGCACCTGTTACAGCTAGGTAACACACTGCACCTGTTACAGCTAGGTAACACACTGCACCTGTTACAGCTAGGTAACACACTGCACCTGTTACAGCTAGGTAACACACTACACCTGTTACAGCTAGGTAACACACTGCACCTGTTACAGCTAGGTAACACACCTGCACCACTGTTACAGCTAGGTAACACACTGCACCTGTTACAGCTAGGTAACACACTACACCTGTTACAGCTAGGTAAACACACTACACCTGTGTTACAGCTAGGTAACACACTACACCTGTTACAGCTAGGTAACACACTACACCTGTTACAGCTAGGTAACACACTACACCTGTTACAGCTAGGTAACACACTACACCTGTTACAGCTAGGTAACACACTGCACCTGTTACAGCTAGGTAACACACTACACCTGTTACAGCTAGGTAACACACTACACCTGTTACAGCTAGGTAACACACTGCACCTGTTACAGCTAGGTAACACACTGCACCTGTTACAGCTAGGTAACACACTGCACCTGTTACAGCTAGGTAACACACTACACCTGTTACAGCTAGGTAACACACTGCACCTGTTACAGCTAGGTAACACACTGCACCTGTTACAGCTAGGTAACACACTACACCTGTTACAGCTAGGTAACACACTGCACCTGTTACAGCTAGGTAACACACTACACCTGTTACAGCTAGGTAACACACTACACCTGTTACAGCTAGGTAACACACTGCAC
>NW_026277808.1:42500-77500 GCF_023373465.1 Oncorhynchus keta | reverse complement strand
GAATCAGTACCAGGTGTTTGTCTCTGTGTGTGTAGGACCTGAAGCAGCAGAATCAGTACCAGGTGTTTGTCTCTGTGTGTGTAGGACCTGAAGCAGCAGAATCAGTACCAGGTGTTTGTCTCTGTGTGTGTAGGACCTGAAGCAGCAGAATCAGTACCAGGTGTTTGTCTCTGTGTGTGTAGGACCTGAAGCAGCAGAATCAGTACCAGGTGTTTGTCTCTGTGTGTGTAGGACCTGAAGCAGCAGAATCAGTACCAGGTGTTTGTCTCTGTGTGTTTAGGACCTGAAGCAGCAGAATCAGTACCAGGTGTTTGTCTCTGTGTGTGTAGGACCTGAAGCAGCAGAATCAGTACCAGGTGTTTGTCTCTGTGTGTGTAGGACCTGAAGCAGCAGAATCAGTACCAGGTGTTTGTCTCTGTGTGTTTAGGACCTGAAGCAGCAGAATCAGTACCAGGTGTTTGTCTCTGTGTGTGTAGGACCTGAAGCAGCAGAATCAGTACCAGGTGTTTGTCTCTGTGTGTGTAGGACCTGAAGCAGCAGAATCAGTACCAGGTGTTTGTCTCTGTGTGTGTAGGACCTGAAGCAGCAGAATCAGTACCAGGTGTTTGTCTCTGTGTGTGTAGGACCTGAAGCAGCAGAATCAGTACCAGGTGTTTGTCTCTGTGTGTGTAGGACCTGAAGCAGCAGAATCAGTACCAGGTGTTTGTCTCTGTGTGTGTAGGACCTGAAGCAGCAGAATCAGTACCAGGTGTTTGTCTCTGTGTGTTTAGGACCTGAAGCAGCAGAATCAGTACCAGGTGTTTGTCTCTGTGTGTGTAGGACCTGAAGCAGCAGAATCAGTACCAGGTGTTTGTCTCTGTGTGTGTAGGACCTGAAGCAGCAGAATCAGTACCAGGTGTTTGTCTCTGTGTGTGTATAGGGCCTGAAGCAGCAGAATCAGTACCAGGTGTTTGTCTCTGTGTGTTTAGGACCTGAAGCAGCAGAATCAGTACCAGGTTTTTGTCTCTGTGTGTGTAGGACCTGAAGCAGCAGAATCAGTATCAGGTGTTTGTCTCTGTGTGTTTAGGACCTGAAGCAGCAGAATCAGTACCAGGTGTTTGAGCGTCAGTTGGATGAGAGTCGCTCTGCCGTTCTGGAACTACAGAGGAGAACACTGTACTGAGGTACACACACACACACACACACACACACACACACACACACACACACACACACACACACACACACACACACACACACACACACACACACACACACACACACACACACACACACACACACACACACACACACACACAGACACACACACACACACACACACACACACACACACACAGAGACGCAGACACACACACACAGAGACACAGACACACACAGAGACACAGACACACACACACACAGACACAGACACAGACACACACACACACACACACACACACACACACACACACACACACACACACACACACACACACACACACACACACACACACACACACACACACCTCCTCATCTTATCCCCTTTCTGTCCTCTCTACTCTTCCTCTCTACTCTACTCTTCCTCTCTACTCTTCCTCTCTACTCTTCCTCTCTACTCTTCCTCTCTACTCTTCCTCTCTACTCTACTCTTCCTCTCTACTCTTCTTCTCTACTCTTCTTCTCTACTCTTCCTCTCTACTCTTCCTCTCTACTCTTCTTCTCTACTCTTCCTCTCTACTCTTCTTCTCTACTCTTCCTCTCTACTCTTCCTCTCTACTCTTCTTCTCTACTCTTCCTCTCTACTCTTCCTCTCTACTCTTCCAGGTCGGGAGAGGAGGCGATGGGAAGAGAAAGAGAGCAGAAGGAGAGAGAGGAGGAAGCCCAACGACTGAGAGAGGAGGTGGACAGACTGAGAGAAGAGGTGGAGAAACTGGAAGAGGCTCAGAAACAACGGGAGGAACAGAGAGAAGAAGAGATGAGAGAAGAGGAGGTGCGAAGAGAGATGGAGGAGAAGAGGAGGGACGAGGAGAAGAGGATGGAGGAGGAGAACAGGAGAGAGGAGGTGAAGAGGAGAGAGGCAGAGGTTGAGGAGAAGAGGAAGGTGGACGAGGAGAAGAGAAGGAAGACGGAGGAGGAGGAGAAGAGGAGGAAGGAGGAGGAGGAGGAGGAGAGGAGAGAGGAAGTGAAGAGAGAGCACAGGAGAGCGATGCAGAGTCTGGTGTGTGAATACAGCAGCTGTCAGGCAGAGCTACAGACTCGCATAGTGGCCCTGGAGACAGAGTGAGTAACACACTGGAGTGTGGAGCAGTAGGAGAGGGGTGGGGTTAATGTGTGTTCCCAGCAGGAGGAGAGGGGTGGGGTTAATGTGTGTTCCCAGCAGGAGGAGAGGGGTGGGGTTAATGTGTGTTCCCAGCAGGAGGAGAGGGGTGGGGTTAATGTGTGTTCCCAGCAGGAGGAGAGGGGTGGGGTTAATGTGTGTTCCCAGCAGGAGGAGAGGGTGGGGTTAATGTGTGTTCCCAGC
The DNA here is from genome assembly GCF_023373465.1 of Oncorhynchus keta. Lineage (NCBI taxonomy): Eukaryota > Metazoa > Chordata > Actinopteri > Salmoniformes > Salmonidae > Oncorhynchus > Oncorhynchus keta. Next base: position 75,000 of record NW_026277808.1, on the reverse strand, counting down.
AGGAGGAGAGGGGTGGGGTTAATGTGTGTTCCCAGCAGGAGGAGAGGGGTGGGGTTAATGTGTGTTCCCAGCAGGAGGAGAGGGGTGGGGTTAATGCGTTCCCAGCAGGAGGAGAGGGGTGGGGTTAATGTGTTCCCAGCAGGAGGAGAGGGGTGGGGTTAATATGTTCCCAGCAGGAGGAGAGGGGTGGGGTTAATGTGTGTTCCCAGCAGGAGGAGAGGGGTGGGGTTAATATGTTCCCAGCAGGAGGAGAGGGGTGGGGTTAATGTGTTCCCAGCAGGAGGAGGGGGTGGGGTTAATGTGTGTTCCCAGCAGGAGGAGAGGGGTGGGGTTAATGTGTGTTCCCAGCAGGAGGAGAGGGGTGGGGTTAATGTGTTCCCATCAGGAGGAGAGGGGTGGGGTTAATGTGTGTTCCCAGCAGGAGGAGAGGGGTGGGGTTAATGTGTGTTCCCAGCAGGAGGAGAGGGGGGGGGTTAATGTGTTCCCATCAGGAGGAGGGGGGTGGGGTTAATGTGTGTTCCCAGCAGGAGGAGAGGGGTGGGGTTAATGTGTTCCCAGCAGGAGGAGAGGGGTGGGGTTAATGTGTGTTCCCAGCAGGAGGAGAGGGGTGGGGTTAATGTGTGTTCCCATCAGGAGGAGAGGGGTGGGGTTAATGTGTTCCCAGCAGGAGGAGAGGGGTGGGGTTAATGTGTTCCCAGCAGGAGGAGAGGGGTGGGGTTAATGCGTTCCCAGCAGGAGGAGAGGGGTGGGGTTAATGTGTGTTCCCAGCAGGAGGAGAGAGGGGGGGGTTAATGTGTGTTCCCAGCAGGAGGAGGGGGGTGGGGTTAATGTGTGTTCCCAGCAGGAGGAGAGGGGTGGGGTTAATGTGTTCCCAGCAGGAGGAGAGGGGTGGGGTTAATGTGTGTTTCCCATCAGGAGGAGAGGGGTGGGGTTAATGTGTGTTCCCAGCAGGAGGAGAGGGGTGGGGTTAATGTGTGTTCCCATCAGGAGGAGAGGGGGTGGGGTTAATGTGTTCCCAGCAGGAGGAGAGGGGTGGGGTTAATGTGTGTTCCCAGCAGGAGGAGGAGAGGGGTGGGGTTAATGTGTGTTCCCAGCAGGAGGAGAGGGGGTGGGGTTAATGTGTGTTCCCATCAGGAGGAGAGGGGTGGGGTTAATGTGTTCCCATCAGGAGGAGAGGGGGGCGGTTAATGTGTGTTCCCAGCAGGAGGAGAGAGGGGTGGGGTTAATGTGTTCCCATCAGGAGGAGAGGGGGGGCGGTTAATGTGTGTTCCCAGCAGGAGGAGAGGGGTGGGGTTAATGTGTTCCCATCAGGAGGAGAGGGGGTGGGGTTAATGTGTGTTCCCAGCAGGAGGAGAGGGGTGGGGTTAATGTGTGTTCCCATCAGGAGGAGAGGGGTTTCCCAGCAGGGGGTTAATGTGTTCCCCATCAGGAGGAGAGGGGGGCGGTTAATGTGTGTTCCCAGCAGGAGGAGAGGGGGGTGGGGTTAATGTGTGTTCCCATCAGGAGGAGAGGGGTGGGGTTAATGTGTTCCCATCAGGAGGAGAGGGGGGCGGTTAATGTGTGTTCCCAGCAGGAGGAGAGGGGTGGGGTTAATGTGTGTTCCCATCAGGAGGAGAGGGGGGCGGTTAATGTGTGTTCCCAGCAGGAGGAGGAGAGGGGTGTGGTTAACGTGTGTGTGTTCCCAGGCTGGAGGAGGAGAGGGGTGTGGTTAACGTGTGTGTGTTCCCAGCAGGAGGACGAGAGGGGTGTGGTTAACGTGTGTGTGTTCCCAGGCTGGAGGAGGAGAGGGGTGTGGTTAACGTGTGTGTGTTCCCAGGCTGGAGGAGGAGAGGGGTGTGGTTAACGTGTGTGTGTTCCCAGGCTGGAGGAGGAGAGGGGTGTGGTTAGGACGTGTGTGTGTTCCCAGGCTGGAGGAGGAGAGGGGTGTGGTTAACGTGTGTGTGTTCCCAGGCTGGAGGAGGAGAGGGGTGTGGTTAACGTGTGTGTGTTCCCAGGCTACGGGAGCGTGAGGAGAGGTGCAGGAGGAGGGAGGTTCATCTCTGTGATGATCTCCAGATGGGAAGACTCCAGGAGAGACTCACTGAGAGGAACCAGCTAATCAAACGCCTGGTGGTAAGAACCGCACACACACCTACCGCACACACACCTACCTCACACACACCTACCGCACACACACCTACCTCACACACACCTACCTCACACACCCTACCTCACACACACCTACCTACCTCACACAAACCTACCGCACACACACCTACCTCACACACACCTACCGCACACACATCTACCTCACACACACCTACCTCACACACACCTACCGCACACACACCTACCGCACACACATCTACCTCACACACACCTACCGCACACACACCTACCGCACACACACCTACCGCACACACCTACCTCACACACCTACCGCACACACACCTACGCACACACACCTACCTCACACACACCTACCGCACACACACCTACCGCACACACACCTACCGCACACACCCTACCTCACACACACCTACCGCACACACACCTACCTCACACACACCTACCGCACACACACCTACCGCACACACACCTACCTCACACACACCTACCTCACACACACCTACCTCACACAAACCTACCGCACACACACCTACCTCACACACACCTACCGCACACACACCTACCGCACACACATCTACCTCACACACACCTACCTCACACACACCTACCTCACACACACCTACCGCACACACACCTACCTACCGCACACACACCTACCGCACACACACCTACCTCACACACACCTACCGCACACACACCTATCTCACACACACCTACCTCACACACACCTACCGCACACACACCTACCTCACACACACCTACCGCACACACACCTACCGCACACACACCTACCTCACACACACCTACCGCACACACACATACCCCATACACACCTACCCCCTCCTACCCCCCAAACACCTACCCCATACACATCTACCCCACTCCTAACCCCACACACCTACCCCACTTCTACCCCCCATACCTTCCCCATACACACCTACCCCCACACACACCTACCCCACTCCTACCCCAAACACAGCTACCCCCACTCCAACCCCACTCCTACCCCCTCTCCTACCCCCACTCCAACCCCCTACTCCTACCCCCACTCCTACCCCCACTCCTACCCCACATTCCAACCCCACTCCTACCCCCTACTCCTACCCCCACTCCTACCCCCACTCCTACCCCCACTCCTACCCCACACTCCAACCCCACTCCTACCCCTACTCCTGCCCCCACTCCTACCCCACACTCCAACCCCACTCCTACCCCACACTCCAACCCCACTCCTACCCCCTACTCCTACCCCCACTCCTACCCCACACTCCTACCCCACACTCCAACCCCACTCCTACCCCCCCTACTCCTACCCCCACTCCTACCCCCACTCCTAACCCCTACCCCTACCCCCCACTCCTACCCCACACTCCAACCCCACTCCTACCCCCTACTCCTACCCCCACTCCTACCCCCTACTCCAACCCCACTCCTAACCCCTACTCCTACCCCCTACCCCACACTCCTACCCCACAATCCTACCCCACACTCCAACCCCACTCCCACCCCCTACTCCTACCCCCCACTCCTACCCCACACTCCAACCCCACTCCTACCCCCTACTCCTACCCCCACTCCTACCCCACACTCCAACCCCACTCCAACCCCCTACTCCTACCCCCCACTCCTACCCCTCACTCCTACCCCCATTCCAACCCCACTCCTACCCCCACTCCTACCCCACACTCCAACCCCCAGTCCTACCCCACTCCTACCCCCTACTCCTACTCCCCACTCCTACCCCACACTCCAACCCCACTCCTACCCCCACTCCAACCCCACTCCTACCCCCTACTCCTACCCCCCCACTCCAACCCCCACTCCAACCCCACTCCTACCCCCTACTCCTACCCCCACTCCTACCCCCACTCCTACCCCCTACCCCTACCCCCACTCCTACCCCACACTCCAACCCCACTCCTACCCCCTACTCCTACCCCCACTCCTACCCCACACTCCAACCCCACTCCCACCTCACACTCCAACCCCTTTCCTACCCCCTACTCCTACCCCCCACCCCTACCCCCTACTCCAACCCCACTCCTAACCCCTACTCCTACCCCCTACCCCACACTCCTACCCCACAATCCTACCCCACACTCCAACCCCACTCCTACCCCCTACTTCTACCCCACACTCCAACCCCACTCCTACCCCCTACTCCTACCCCCACTCCTACCCCACCCTCCACCCCCACTCCTACCCCCTACCCTACCCCCCACTCCTACCCCCACTCCAACCCCACTCCTACCCCTACTCCTACCCCCCCCACTCCTACCCCTACTCCTACCCCCACTCCACCCCCACTCCTACCCCCCACTCCTACCCCCACTCCTACCCCACACTCCAACCCCACTCCTACCCCCTACTCCTACCCCCACTCCTACCCCACACTCCAACCCCATTCCTACCCCCTACTCCTACCCCTCACTCCTACCCCCCACTCCTACCCCACACTCCAACCCCACTCCTACCCCCTACTCCTACCCCCCACTCCTACCCCCCACTCCAACCCCACACTCCAACCCCAGTCCTACCCCCCAGTCCTACCCCACTCCTACCCCCCTACTCCTACCCCCCACTCCTACCCCACACTCCAACCCCACTCCTACCCCCTACTCCTACCCCACTCCTACCCCCACTCCAACCCCACTCCAACCCCACTCCTACCCCCTACTCCTACCCCCCACTCCTATCCCCCACTCCTACCCCTACTCCTACCCCCACTCCACTCCACCCCCACTCCTACCCCCACTCCTACCCCCTACTCCTACCCCCACTCCTACCCCCACTCCAACCCCACTCCTACCCCCTACTCCTACCCCCCACTCCTAAATCAAATCAAATCAAATCAAATTTATTTATATAGCCCTTCGTACATCAGCTGATATCTCAAAGTGCTGTACAGAAACCCAGCCTAAAACCCCAAACAGCAAACAATGCAGGTGTAAAAGCACGGTGGCTAGGAAAAACTCCCTAGAAAGGCCAAAACCTAGGAAGAAACCTAGAGAGGAACCGGGCTATGTGGGGTGGCCAGTCCTCTTCTGGCTGTGCCGGGTAGAGATTATAACAGAACATGACCAAGATGTTCAAATGTTCATAAATGACCAGCATGGTCGAATAATAATAAGGCAGAACAGTTGAAACTGGAGCAGCAGCACAGTCAGGTGGACTGGGGACAGCAAGGAGCCTTCATGTCAGGTAGTCCTGGGGCACGGTCCTAGGGCTCAGGTCAGTTGAAACTGGAGCAGGAGCATGGCCAGGTGGACTGGGGACAGCAAGGAGTCCTCATGTCAGGTAGTCCTGGGACATGGTCCTAGGGCTCAGGTCCTCCGAGAGAGAGAAAGAAAAGAGAGAATTAGAGAACGCACACTTAGATTCACACAGGACACCGAATAGGACAGGAGAAGTACTCAGATATAACAAACTGACCCTAGCCCCCCGACACATAAACTACTGCAGCATAAATACTGGAGGCTGAGACAGGAGGGGTCAGGAGACACTGTGGCCCCATCCGAGGACACCCCGGACAGGGCCAAACAGGAAGGATATAACCCCACCCACTTTGCCAAAGCACATCCCCCACACCACTAGAGGGATATCTTCAACCACCAACTTACCATCCTGAGACAAGGCCGAGTATGGCCCACAAAGATCTCCGCCACGGTACAACCCAAGGGGGGCAACCCAGACAGGCCGACCACAACAGTGAATCAACCCACCCAGGTGACGCACCCCCCCAGGGACGGCACGAGAGAGCCCCAGCAAGCCAGTGACTCAGCCCCGTAACAGGGTTAGAGGCAGAGAATCCCAGTGGAAAGAGGGGAACCGGCCAGGCAGAGACAGCAAGGGCGGTTCGTTGCTCCAGAGCCTTTCCGTTCACCTTCCCACTCCTGGGCCAGACTACACTCAATCATATGACCCACTGAAGAGATGAGTCTTCAGTAAAGACTTAAAGGTTGAGACCGAGTTTGCGTCTCTGACATGGGTAGGCAGACCGTTCCATAAAAATGGAGCTCTATAGGAGAAAGCCCTGCCTCCAGCTGTTTGCTTAGAAATTCTAGGGACAATTAGAGGCCTGCGTCTTGTGACCGTAGCGTACGTGTAGGTATGTACGGCAGGACCAAATCAGAGAGGTAGGTAGGAGCAAGCCCATGTAATGCTTTGTAGGTTAGCAGTAAAACCTTGAAATCAGCCCTTGCTTTGACAGGAAGCCAGTGTAGAGAGGCTAGCACCTGAGTAATATGATCAAATTTTTTGGTTCTAGTCAGGATTCTAGCAGCCGTATTTAGCACTAACTGAAGTTTATTTAGTGCTTTATCCGGGTAGCCGGAAAATAGAGCATTGCAGTAGTCTAACCTAGAAGTGACAAAAGCATGGATTAATTTTTCTGCATCATTTTTGGACAGAAAGTTTCTGATTTTTGCAATGTTACGTAGATGGAAAAAAGCTGTCCTCGAAATGGTCTTGATATGTTCTTCAAAAGAGAGATCAGGGTCCAGAGTAACGCCGAGGTCCTTCACAGTTTTATTTGAGACGACTGTACAACCATTAAGATTAATTGTCAGATTCAACAGAAGATCTCTTTGTTTCTTGGGACCTAGAACAAGCATCTCTGTTTTGTCCGAGTTTAATAGTAGAAAGTTTGCAGCCATCCACTTCCTTATGTCTGAAACACATGCTTCTAGCGAGGGCAATTTTGGGGCTTCACCATGTTTCATTGAAATGTACAGCTGTGTGTCATCCGCATAGCAGTGAAAGTTTACATTATGTTTTCGAATAACATCCCCAAGAGGTAAAATATATAGTGAAAACAATAGTGGTCCTAAAACAGAACCTTGAGGAACACCGAAATGTACAGTTGATTTGTCAGAGGACAAACCATTCACAGAGACAAACTGATATCTTTCCGACAGATAAGATCTAAACCAGGCCAGAACTTGTCCGTGTAGACCAATTTGGGTTTCCAATCTCTCCAAAAGAATGTGGTGATCGATGGTATCAAAAGCAGCACTAAGGTCTAGGAGCACGAGGACAGATGCAGAGCCTCGGTCCGATGCCATTAAAATGTAATTTACCACCTTCACAAGTGCCGTCTCAGTGCTATGATGGGGTCTAAAACCAGACTGAAGCATTTCGTATACATTGTTTGTCTTCAGGAAGGCAGTGAGTTGCTGCGCAACAGCCTTCTAAAATCTTTGAGAGGAATGGAAGATTCGATATAGGCCGATAGTTTTTATATTTTCTGGGTCAAGGTTTGGCTTTTTCAAGAGAGGCTTTATTACTGCCACTTTTAGTGAGTTTGGTACACATCCAGTGGATAGAGAGCCGTTTATTATGTTCAACATAGGAGGCCAAGCACAGGAAGCAGCTCTTTCAGTAGTTTAGTTGGAATAGGGTCCAGTATACAGCTTGAAGGTTTAGAGGCCATGATTATTTTCATCATTGTGTCAAGAGATATAGTACTAAAACACTTGAGCGTCTCTCTTGATCCTAGGTCCTGGCAGAGTTGTGCAGACTCAGGACAACTGAGGTTTGGAGGAATACGCAGGTTTAAAGAGGAGTCCGTAATTTGCTTTCTAATAATCATAATCTTTTCCTCAAAGAAGTTCATGAATTTATCACTGCTAAAGTGAAAGTCATCCTCTCTTGGGGAATGCTGCTTTTTAGTTAGCTTTGCCACAGTATCAAAAAGGAATTTCGGATTGTTCTTATTTTCCTCAATTAAGTTAGAAAAATAGGACGATCGAGCAGCAGTAAGGGCTCTTCGGTACTGCACGGTACCGTCCTTCCAAGCTAGTCGGAAGACTTCCAGTTTGGTGTGGCGCCATTTCCGTTCCAATTTTCTGGAAGCTTGCTTCAGAGCTCGGGTATTTTCTGTGTACCAGGGAGCTAGTTTCTTATGAGACATTTTTTTAGTTTTTAGGTGCAACTGCATCTAGGGTATTGCGCAAGGTTAAATTGAGATCCTCAGTTAGGTGGTTAACGGATTTTTGTCCTCTGGCGTCCTTGGGTAGGCAGAGGGAGTCTGGAAGGGCATCAAGGAATCTTTGTGTTGTCTGTGAATTTATAGCACGACTTTTGATGTTCCTTGGTTGGGGTCTGAGCAGATTATTTGTTGCAATTGCAAACGTAATAAAATGGTGGTCCGATAGTCCAGGATTATGAGGAAAAACATTAAGATCCACAACATTTATTCCATGGGACAAAACTAGGTCCAGCGTATGACTGTGACAGTGAGTGGGTCCAGAGACATGTTGGACAAAACCCACTGAGTCGATGATGGCTCCAAAAGCCTTTTGGAGTGGGTCTGTGGACTTTTCCATGTGAATATTAAAGTCACCAAAGATTAGAATATTATCTGCTATGACTACAAGGTCCGATAGGAATTCAGGGAACTCAGTGAGAAACGCTGTATATGGCCCAGGAGGCCTGTAAACAGTAGCTATAAAAGTGATTGAGTAGGCTGCATAGATTTCATGACTAGAAGCTCAAAAGACGAAAACGTCTTTTTTTTTTTTTGTAAATTGAAATTTGCTATCGTAAATGTTAGCAACACCTCCGCCTTTGCGGGATGCACGGGGATATGGTCACTAGTGTAGCCAGGAGGTGAGGCCTCATTTAACACAGTAAATTCATCAGGCTTAAGCCATGTTTCAGTCAGGCCAATCACATCAAGATTATGATCAGTGATTAGTTCATTGACTATAATTGCCTTTGAAGTAAGGGATCTAACATTAAGTAGCCCTATTTTTGAGATGTGAGGTATCATGATCTCTTTCAGTAATGACAGGAATGGAGGTGGTCTTTATCCTAGTGAGATTGCTAAGGCGAACACCGCCATGTTTAGTTTTGCCCAACCTAGGTCGAGGCACAGACACGGTCTCAATGGTGATAGCTGAGCTGACTACACTGACTATGCTAGTGGCAGACTCCACTATGCTGGCAGGCTGGCTAATAGCCTGCTGCCTGGCCTGCACCCTATTTCATTGTGGAGCTAGAGGAGTTAGAGCCCTGTCTATGTTGGCAGATAAGATGAGAGCACCCTCCAGCTAGGATGGAGTCCGTCACTCCTCAGCAGGTCAGGCTTGGTCCTGTTTGTGGGTGAGTCCCAGAAAGAGGGCCAATTATCTACAAATTCTATCTTTTGGGAGGGCAGAAAACAGTTTTCAACCAGCGATTGAGTTGTGAGACTCTGCTGTAGAGCTCATCACTCCCCTAACTGGGAGGGGCCAGAGACAATTACTCGATGCCGACACATCTTTCTAGCTGATATGCACGCAGAAGCTATGTTGCGCTTGGTGATCTCTGACTGTTTCATCCTAACATCGTTGGTGCCGACGTGGATAACAATATCTCTATACTCTCTACACTCGCCAGTTTTAGCTTTAGCCAGCACCATCTTCAGATTAGCCTTAACGCCGGTAGCCCTGCCCCGGGTAAACAGTGTATGATCGCTGGATGATTCGCTTTAAGTCTAATACTGCGGGTAATGGAGTCGCCAATGACTAGAGTTTTCAATTTGTCAGAGCTAATGGTGGGAAGCTTCGGCGTCTCAGACCCCGTAACGGGAGGAGTAGAGACCAGAGAAGACTCGGTCTCTGACTCCGACCCGCTGCTTAATGGGGAAAACCGGTTGAAAGTTTCTGTCTGCTGAATGAGCGACACCGGTTGAGCGTTCCTACAGCATTTCCTTCCAGAAACCGTGAGAAAGTTGTCCGGCTGCGGGGACTGTGCCAGGGGATTTATACTACTATCTGTACTTACTGGTGGCACAGACGCTGTTTCATCCTTTCCTACACTGAAATTACCCTTGCCTAACGATTGCGTCTGAAGCTGGGCTTGCAGTACAGCTATCCTCGCCGTAAGGCGAGCACAGCGGCTGCAATTAGAAGGCATCATGTTAATGTTACTACTTAGCTTCGGCTGTTGGAGGTCCTGACGAATCGTGTCCAGATAAAGCGTCCGGAGGAAAAGTTGAGGAAAAAATAAATAAATATATGAACGGTAATTAAAAAGTGAAAACCGTAAAGTTGTCAGGTAGCAAAATAGGTTGGCAACAAAACGCACAGCAATTCGAAAACAAGCCTGCAAGTCCTACCCCCCACTCCTACCCCCCACTCCACCCCTACTCCTACCCCACACTCCACCCCTACTCCTACCCCACACACCTGATGTCTCATTGTTTCTCCAGGAGGAACGACATCAGCTGCATCTTCATCCTCCGGTTGCCGGGGACAACGGAACCCTCAGGCTCCATGACAACAGGCCACACCCCGGGATCGTTACACCAACTATGAGGGTGACACACACACTCCTCTGTTGTCTTTGTGTTTCACTAGTGTTGTATTAGTGGGATTAACTAGTGTTGTATTAGTGGGATTAACTAGTGTTGTATTGGTGGGATTAACTAGTGTTGTATTGGTGGGATTAACTAGTGTTGTATTGGTGGGATTAACTAGTGTTGTATTAGTGGGATTAACTAGTGTTGTATTGGTGGGATTAACTAGTGTTGTATTAGTGGGATTAACTAGTGTTGTATTGGTGGGATTAACTAGTGTTGTATTAGTGGGATTAACTAGTGTTGTATTAGTGGGATTAACTAGTGTTGTATTAGTGGGATTAACTAGTGTTGTATTAGTGGGATTAACTAGTGTTGTATTGGTGGGATTAACTAGTGTTGTATTAGTGGGATTAACTAGTGTTTAACTGTGTTGCATTGGTGGGATTAACTAGTGTTGTATTGGTGGGATTAACTAGTGCTTCACTGCGTTGTATTGGTGGGATTAACTAGTGTTGTATTGGTGGGATTAACTAGTGTTGTATTAGTGGGATTAACTAGTGTTGTATTAGTGGGATTAACTAGTGTTGTATTAGTGGGATTAACTAGTGTTGTATTAGTGGGATTAACTAGTGTTGTATTAGTGGGATTAACTAGTGTTGTATTAGTGGGATTAACTAGTGTTGTATTAGTGGGATTAACTAGTGTTTAACTGTGTTGCATTGGTGGGATTAACTAGTGTTGTATTGGTGGGATTAACTAGTGTTGTATTAGTGGGATTAACTAGTGTTGTATTAGTGGGATTAACTAGTGTTGTATTAGTGGGATTAACTAGTGTTGTATTAGTGGGATTAACTAGTGTTGTATTAGTGGGATTAACTAGTGTTGTATTAGTGGGATTAACTAGTGTTGTATTAGTGGGATTAACTAGTGTTGTATTGGTGGGATTAACTAGTGTTGTATTAGTGGGATTAACTAGTGTTTAACTGTGTTGCATTGGTGGGATTAACTAGTGTTGTATTGGTGGGATTAACTAGTGCTTCACTGCGTTGTATTGGGGATTAACTAGTGTTGTATTGGTGGGATTAACTAGTGTTGTATTAGTGATTAACTAGTGTTGTATTAGTGGGATTAACTAGTGTTGTATTAGTGGGATTAACTAGTGTTGTATTAGTGGGATTAACTAGTGTTGTATTAGTGGATTAACTAGTGTTGTATTAGTGGGATTAACTAGTGTTATATTAGTGGATTAACTAGTGTTGTATTAGTGGGATTAACTAGTTTTAACCGTGTTGCATTGGTGGATTAACTAGTGTTGTATTGGTGGGATTAACTAGTGTTGTATTAGTGGGATTAACTAGTGTTGTATTAGTGGGATTAACTAGTGTTGTATTAGTGGGATTAACTAGTGTTGTATTGGTGGGATTAACTAGTGTTGTATTGGTGGGATTAACTAGTGTTGTATTAGTGGGATTAACTAGTGTTGTATTAGTGGGATTAACTAGTGTTGTATTGGGGATTAACTAGTGTTGTATTAGTGGGATTAACTAGTGTTGTAATAGTGGGATTAACTAGTGTTGTATTGGTGATTAACTAGTGTTGTATTGGTGGGATTAACTAGTGTTGTATTGGTGGGATTAACTAGTGTTGTATTAGTGGGATTAACTAGTGTTGTATTAGTGGGATTAACTAGTGTTGTATTGGTGGGATTAACTAGTGTTGTATTAGTGATTAACTAGTGCTGTATTAGTGGATTAACTAGTGCTGTATTAGTGGGATTAACTAGTGTTGTATTAGTGATTAACTAGTGTTGTATTAGTGGGATTAACTAGTGTTGTATTAGTGGGATTAACTAGTGTTGTATTAGTGGATTAACTAGTGTTGTATTGGTGGGATTAACTAGTGTTGTATTAGTGGGATTAACTAGTGTTGTATTAGTGGGATTAACTAGTGTTGTATTGGTGGGATTAACTAGTGTTGTATTAGTGGATTAACTAGTGTTGTATTGGTGGGATTAACTAGTGTTGTATCTGGTGGGATTAACTAGTGTTGTATTGGTGGGATTAACTAGTGTTGTATTTGGTGGGATTAACTAGTGTTTAACTGTGTTGTATTGGTGGGATTAACTAGTGTTGTATTAGTGGGATTAACTAGTGTTTAACTGTGTTGTATTGATGGGATTAACTAGTGTTTCACTGCGTTGTATTAGTGGGATTAACTAGTGTTTAACTGTGTTGCATTGGTGGGATTAACTAGTGTTGTATTGGTGGGATTAACTAGTGTTTAACTGTGTTGTATTGATGGGATTAACTAGTGTTTCACTGTGTTGTATTGGTGGGATTAACTAGTGTTTAACTGTGTTGCATTGGTGGGATTAACTAGTGTTGTATTGGTGGGATTAAATAGTGTTTCACTGCGTTGTATTGGTGGGATTAACTAGTGTTGTATTGGTGGGATTAACTAGTGTTTAACTGTGTTGTATTGATGGGATTAACTAGTGTTTCACTGCGTTGTATTGGTGGGATTAACTAGTGTTGTATTGGTGGGATTAACTAGTGTTGTATTAGTGGGATTAACTAGTGTTTCACTGTGCTGTATTGATGGGATTAACTAGTGTTGTATTGGTGGGATTAACTAGTGTTTAACTGTGTTGTATCGATGGGATTAACTAGTGTTTAAATGTGTTGTATTGGTGGGATTAACTAGTGTTGTATTGGTGGGATTAACTAGTGTTGTATTAGTGGGATTAACTAGTGTTTCACTGCGTTGTATTGGTGGGATTAACTAGTGTTGTATTGGTGGGATTAACTAGTGTTTAACTGTGTTGCATTGGTGGGATTAACTAGTGTTGTATTGGTGGGATTAACTAGTGTTGTATTGGTGGGATTAACTAGTGTTTAACTGTGCTGTATTGATGGGATTAACTAGTGTTTAACTGTGTTGCATTGGTGGGATTAACTAGTGTTGTATTGGTGGGATTAACTAGGGTTGTATTGGTGGGATTAACTAGTGTTGTATTGGTGGGATTAACTAGTGTTTAACTGTGCTGTATTGATGGGATTAACTAGTGTTTAACTGTGTTGCATTGGTGGGATTAACTAGTGTTGTATTGGTGGGATTAACTAGTGTTGTATTGGTGGGATTAACTAGTGTTGTATTGGTGGGATTAACTAGTGTTGTATTGGTGGGATTAACTAGTGTTTCACTGTGTTTTATTGGTGGGATTAACTAGTGTTGTATTGGTGGGATTAACTAGTGTTTCACTGTGTTGTATTGGTGGGATTAACTAATGTTGTATTGGTGGGATTAACTAGTGTTTCACTGTGTTGTATTGGTGGGATTAACTAGTGTTGTATTGGTGGGATTAACTAGTGTTGTATTGGTGGGATTAACTAGTGTTGTATTGGTGGGATTAACTAGTGTTTCACTGTGTTGTATTGGTGGGATTAACTAGTGTTTCACTGTGTTTTATTGGTGGGATTAACTAGTGTTTCACTGTGTTGTATTTGGTGGGATTAACTAGTGTTGTATCTGGTGGGATTAACTAGAGTTTCACTGTGTTGTATTGGTGGGATTAACTAGTGTTTCACTGTGTTGTATTGGTGGGATTAACTAGGGTTGTATTGGTGGGATTAACTAGTGTTTCACTGTGTTGTATTGGTGGGATTAACTAGTGTTGTATTGGTGGGATTAACTAGTGTTTCACTGCGTTGTATTGGTGGGATTAACTAGTGTTGTATTGGTGGGATTAACTAGTGTTTCACTGTGTTGTATTGGTGGGATTAACTAGTGTTTCACTGTGTTTTATTGGTGGGATTAACTAGTGTTTCACTGTGTTGTATTGGTGGGATTAACTAGTGTTGTATCTGGTGGGATTAACTAGAGTTTCACTGTGTTGTATTGGTGGGATTAACTAGTGTTTCACTGTGTTGTATTTGGTGGGATTAACTAGTGTTGTATCTGGTGGGATTAACTAGAGTTTCACTGTGTTGTATTGGTGGGATTAACTAGGTTGTATTGGTGGGATTAACTAGTGTTGTATTGGTGGGATTAACTAGTGTTTAACTGTGCTGTATTGATGGGATTAACTAGTGTTTAACTGTGTTTGCATTGGTGGGATTAACTAGTGTTGTATTGGTGGGATTAACTAGTGTTGTATTGGTGGGATTAACTAGTGTTGTATTGGTGGGATTAACTAGTGTTGTATTGGTGGGATTAACTAGTGTTGTATTGGTGGGATTAACTAGTGTTGTATTGGTGGGATTAACTAGTGTTTGTATTGGTGGGATTAACTAGTGTTGTATTGGTGGGATTAACTAGTGTTGTATTGGTGGGATTAACTAGTGTTGTATTGGTGGGATTAACTAGTGTTTCACTGTGTTGTATTGATGGGATGAACTAGTGTTGTATTGGGGATTAACTAGTGTTTCACTGTGTTGTATTGATGGGATTAACTAGTGTTGTATTGGTGGGATTAACTAGTGTTGTATTGGTGGGATTAACTAGTGTTTCACTGTGTTGTATTGATGGGATGAACTAGTGTTGTATTGATGGGATGAACTAGTGTTGTATTGGTGGGATTAACTAGTGTTTCACTGTGTTGTATTGATGGGATTAACTAGTGTTGTATTGGTGGGATTAACTAGTGTTTCACTGTGTTGTATTGGTGGGATTAACTAGTGTTGTATTGGTGGGATTAACTAGTGTTGTATTGGTGGGATTAACTAGTGTTGTATTGGTGGGATTAACTAGTGTTGTATTGGTGGGATTAACTAGTGTTTCACTGTGTTGTATTGGTGGGATTAACTAGTGTTGTATTGGTAGGATTAACTAGTGTTGTATTGGTGGGATTAACTAGTGTTTCACTGTGTTGTATTGATGGGATGAACTAGTGTTTCACTGTGTTTTATTGGTGGGATTAACTAGTGTTGTATTGGTGGGATTAACTAGTGTTTCACTGTGTTGTATTGGTGGGATTAACTAGTGTTGTATTGGTGGGATTAACTAGTGTTTCACTGCGTTGTATTGGTGGGATTAACTAGTGTTGTATTGGTGGGATTAACTAGTGTTTCACTGTGTTGTATTGGTGGGATTAACTAGTGTTTCACTGTGTTGTATTGGTGGGATTAACTAGTGTTGTATTGGTGGGATTAACTAGTGTTTAACTGTGTTGCATTGGTGGGATTAACTAGTGTTTAACTGTGTTGTATTGATGGGATTAACTAGTGTTTAACTGTGTTGTATTGGTGGGATTAACTAGTGTTGTATTGGTGGGATTAACTAGTGTTTAACTGTGTTGTATTGATGGGATTAACTAGTGTTTAACTGTGTTGTATTGGTGGGATTAACTAGTGTTGTATTGGTGGGATTAACTAGTGTTGTATTAGTGGGATTAACTAGTGTTGTATTGGTGGGATTAACTAGTGTTTCACTGTGCTGTATTGATGGGATTAACTAGTGTTGTATTAGTGGGATTAACTAGTGTTGTATTAGTGGGATTAACTAGTGTTTCACTGTGTTGCATTGGTGGGATTAACGAGTGTTGTATTGGTGGGATTAACTAGTGTTGTATTGGTGGGATTAAATAGTGTGGGATTAACTAGTGTTGTATTGGTAGGATTAACTAGTGTTGTATTGGTGGGATTAACTAGTGTTGTATCTGGTGATTAACTAGTGTTGTATTGGTGGGATTAACTAGTGTTGTATTGGTGGGATTAACTAGTGTTTCACTGTGTTGTATTGGTGGGATTAACTAGTGTTGTATTGGTAGGATTAACTAGTGTTGTATTGGTGGGATTAACTAGTGTTGTATCTGGTGGGATTAACTAATGTTTCACTGTGTTGTATTGGTGGGATTAACTAGTGTTGTATTGGTAGGATTAACTAGTGTTGTATTGGTAGGATTAACTAGTGTTGTATTGGTGGGATTAACTAGTGTTGTATTGGTGGGATTAACTAGTGTTTCACTGTGTTGTATTGGTGGGATTAACTAGTGTTGTATTGGTGGGATTAACTAGTGTTGTATTGGTGGGATTAACTAGTGTTGTATCTGGTGGGATTAACTAGTGTTGTATTGGTGGGATTAAATAGTGTTTAACTGTGTTGTATTGGTGGGATTAACTAGTGTTTAACTGTGTTGTATTGGTGGGATTAACTAGTGTTGTATTTGTGGGATTAACTAGTGTTGTATTGGTATGATTAACTAGTGTTTCACTGTGTTTTATTGGTGGGATTAACTAGTGTTTTATTGGTGGATTAACTAGTGTTGTATTGGTGGGATTAACTAGTGTTGTATTGGTGGGATTAACTAGTGTTGTATTGGTGGGATTAACTAGTGTTGTATTGGTGGGATTAACTAGTGTTGTATTGGTGGGATTAACTAGTGTTTCATTGTGTTGTATTGGTGGGATTAACTAGTGTTGTATTGGTGAGATTAACTAGTGTTGTATTGGTGATTAACTAGTGTTGTATTGGTGGGATTAACTAGTGTTGTATTTGTGGGATTAACTAGTGTTGTATTGGTGGGATTAACTAGTGTTGTATTGGTGGGATTAACTAGTTTTGTATTGGTGGGATTAACTAGTGTTTCACTGTGTTTTATTGGTGGGATTAACTAGTGTTTCACTGTGTTGTATTTGTGGGATTAACTAGTGTTGTATCTGGTGGGATTAACTAGAGTTTCACTGTGTTGTATTGGTGGGATTAACTAGGGTTGTATCTGGTGGGATTAACTAGTGTTGTATTGGTGGATTAAATAGTGTTGTATTGGTGGGATTAACTAGTGTTGTATTGGTGGGATTAACTAGTGTTGTATCTGGTGGGATTAACTAGTGTTGTATTGGTGGGATTAACTAGTGTTGTATTGGTGGGATTAACTAGTGTTGTATTGGTGGGATTAACTAGTGTTGTATTGGTGGGATTAACTAGTGTTGTATCTGGTGGGATTAACTAGTGTTGTATTGGTAGGATTAACTAGTGTTGTATTGGTAGGATTAACTAGTGTTGTATTGGTGGGATTAACTAGTGTTGTATTGGTGGGATTAACTAGTGTTGTATTGGTAGGATTAACTAGTGTTGTATTGGTAGGATTAACTAGTGTTGTATTGGTGGGATTAACTAGTGTTGTATCTGGTGGGATTAACTAGTGTTTCACTGTGTTGTATTGGTGGGATTAACTAGTGTTGTATTGGTAGGATTAACTAGTGTTGTATTGGTAGGATTAACTAGTGTTGTATTGGTGGGATTAACTAGTGTTGTATTGGTGGGATTAACTAGTGTTGTATCTGGTGGGATTAACTAGTGTTGTATTGGTGGGATTAAATAGTGTTTAACTGTGTTGTATTGGTGGGATTAACTAGTGTTTAACTGTGTTGTATTGGTGGGATTAACTAGTGTTGTATTGGTGGGATTAACTAGTGTTGTATTGATGGGATTAACTAGTGTTTCACTGTGTTGTATTGGTGGGATTAACTAGTGTTGTATTGGTATGATTAACTAGTGTTTCACTGTGTTTTATTGGTGGGATTAACTAGTGTTTTATTGATGGGATTAACTAGTGTTGTATTGGTGGGATTAACTAGTGTTGTATTGGTGGGATTAACTAGTGTTGTATTGGTGGGATTAACTAGTGTTGTATTGGTGGGATTAACTAGTGTTGTATTGGTGGGATTAACTAGTGTTTCATTGTGTTGTATTGGTGGGATTAACTAGTGTTGTATTGGTGGGATTAACTAGTGTTGTATTGGTGGGATTAACTAGTGTTGTATTGGTGGGATTAACTAGTGTTGTATTGGTGGGATTAACTAGTGTTGTATTGGTGGGATTAACTAGTGTTGTATTGGTGGGATTAACTAGTTTTGTATTGGTGGGATTAACTAGTGTTGTATTGGTGGGATTAACTAGTGTTTCATTGTGTTGTATTGGTGGGATTAACTAGTGTTTCACTGTGTTGTATTGGTGGGATTAACTAGTGTTGTATTGGTAGGATTAACTAGGGTTGTATTGGTGGGATTAACTAGTGTTGTATTGGTGGGATTAACTAGTGTTTCACTGTGTGGTATTGGTGGGATTAACTAGTGTTGTATTGGTGGGATTAACTAGTGTTGTATTGGTGGGATTAACTAGTGTTGTATTGGTGGGATTAACTAGTGTTGTATTGGTGGGATTAACTAGTGTTGTATTGGTGGGATTAACTAGTGTTTCACTGTGTTGTATTGGTGGGATTAACTAGTGTTGTATTGGTGGGATTAACTAGTGTTGTATTAGTGGGATTAACTAGTGTTGTATTGGTGGGATTAACTAGTGTTGTATTGGTGGGATTAACTAGTGTTGTATTGGTGGGATTAACTAGTGTTTCACTGTGTTTTATTGGTGGGATTAACTAGTGTTGTATTGGTGGGATTAACTAGTGTTGTATTGGTGGGATTAACTAGTGTTGTATTGGTGGGATTAACTAGTGTTGTATTAGTGGGATTAACTAGTGTTGTATTGGTGGGATTAACTAGTGTTGTATTGGTGGGATTAACTAGTGTTGTATTGGTGGGATTAACTAGTGTTGTATTGGTGGGATTAACTAGTGTTTCACTGTGTTTTATTGGTGGGATTAACTAGTGTTTCACTGTGTTTTATTGGTGGGATTAACTAGTGTTGTATTGGTGGGATTAACTAGTGTTGTATTGGTGGGATTAACTAGTGTTGTATTGGTGGGATTAACTAGTGTTGTATTGGTGGGATTAACTAGTGTTGTATTGGTGGGATTAACTAGTGTTGTATTGGTGGGATTAACTAGTGTTGTATTGGTGGGATTAACTAGTGTTGTATTGGTGGGATTAACTAGTGTTTCACTGTGTTGTATTGGTGGGATTAACTAGGGTTGTATTGGTGGGATTAACTAGTGTTTCACTGTGTTGTATTTGGTGGGATTAACTAGTGTTGTATCTGGTGGGATTAACTAGAGTTTCACTGTGTTGTATTGGTGGGATTAACTAGGGTTGTATTGGTGGGATTAACTAGTGTTGTATTGGTGGGATTAACTAGTGTTTAACTGTGCTGTATTGATGGGATTAACTAGTGTTTAACTGTGTTGCATTGGTGGGATTAACTAGTGTTGTATTGGTGGGATTAACTAGTGTTGTATTGGTGGGATTAACTAGTGTTGTATTGGTGGGATTAACTAGTGTTGTATTGGTGGGATTAACTAGTGTTGTATTGGTGGGATTAACTAGTGTTGTATTGGTGGGATTAACTAGTGTTGTATTGGTGGGATTAACTAGTGTTGTATTGGTGGGATTAACTAGTGTTGTATTGGTGGGATTAACTAGTGTTTCACTGTGTTGTATTGATGGGATGAACTAGTGTTTCACTGTGTTTTATTGGTGGGATTAACTAGTGTTGTATTGGTGGGATTAACTAGTGTTGTATTGGTGGGATTAACTAGTGTTTCACTGTGTTGTATTGATGGGATGAACTAGTGTTGTATTGATGGGATGAACTAGTGTTGTATTGGTGGGATTAACTAGTGTTTCACTGTGTTGTATTGATGGGATTAACTAGTGTTGTATTGGTGGGATTAACTAGTGTTTCACTGTGTTGTATTGATGGGATGAACTAGTGTTGTATTGGTGGGATTAACTAGTGTTTCACTGTGTTGTATTGATGGGATTAACTAGTGTTGTATTGGTGGGATTAACTAGTGTTTCACTGTGTTGTATTGGTGGGATTAACTAGTGTTGCATTGGTGGGATTAACTAGTGTTGTATTGGTGGGATTAACTAGTGTTTCACTGTGTTGTATTGATGGGATGAACTAGTGTTTCACTGTGTTTTATTGGTGGGATTAACTAGTGTTGTATTGGTGGGATTAACTAGTGTTTCACTGTGTTGTATTGGTGGGATTAACTAGTGTTGTATTGGTGGGATTAACTAGTGTTTCACTGCGTTGTATTGGTGGGATTAACTAGTGTTGTATTGGTGGGATTAACTAGTGTTTCACTGTGTTGTATTGGTGGGATTAACTAGTGTTTCACTGTGTTGTATTGGTGGGATTAACTAGTGTTGTATTGGTGGGATTAACTAGTGTTTAACTGTGTTGTATTGGTGGGATTAACTAGTGTTTAACTGTGTTGTATTGGTGGGATTAACTAGTGTTGTATTGGTGGGATTAACTAGTGTTGTATTGGTGGGATTAACTAGTGTTTAACTGTGTTGTATTGATGGGATTAACTAGTGTTTAACTGTGTTGTATTGGTGGGATTAACTAGTGTTGTATTGGTGGATTAACTAGTGTTGTATTAGTGGGATTAACTAGTGTTGTATTGGTGGGATTAACTAGTGTTTCACTGTGCTGTATTGATGGGATTAACTAGTGTTGTATTAGTGGGATTAACTAGTGTTGTATTAGTGGGATTAACTAGTGTTTCACTGTGTTGCATTGGTGGGATTAACGAGTGTTGTATTGGTGGGATTAACTAGTGTTGTATTGGTGGGATTAAATAGTGTGGGATTAACTAGTGTTGTATTGGTAGGATTAACTAGTGTTGTATTGGTAGGATTAACTAGTGTTGTATTGGTGGGATTAACTAGTGTTGTATCTGGTGGGATTAACTAGTGTTGTATTGGTGGGATTAACTAGTGTTGTATTGGTGGGATTAACTAGTGTTTCACTGTGTTGTATTGGTGGGATTAACTAGTGTTGTATTGGTAGGATTAACTAGTGTTGTATTGGTGGGATTAACTAGTGTTGTATCTGGTGGGATTAACTAGTGTTTCACTGTGTTGTATTGGTGGGATTAACTAGTGTTGTATTGGTAGGATTAACTAGTGTTGTATTGGTAGGATTAACTAGTGTTTCACTGTGTTGTATTTGGTGGGATTAACTAGTGTTGTATCTGGTGGGATTAACTAGAGTTTCACTGTGTTGTATTGGTGGGATTAACTAGTGTTGTATTGGTAGGATTAACTAGTGTTGTATTGGTGGGATTAACTAGTGTTGTATCTGGTGGGATTAACTAGTGTTTCACTGTGTTGTATTGGTGGGATTAACTAGTGTTTAACTGTGCTGTATTGATGGGATTAACTAGTGTTTAACTGTGTTGCATTGGTGGGATTAACTAGTGTTGTATTGGTGGGATTAACTAGTGTTGTATTAGTGGGATTAACTAGTGTTGTATTGGTGGGATTAACTAGTGTTTCACTGTGCTGTATTGATGGGATTAACTAGTGTTGTATTAGTGGGATTAACTAGTGTTGTATTAGTGGGATTAACTAGTGTTTCACTGTGTTGCATTGGTGGGATTAACGAGTGTTGTATTGGTGGGATTAACTAGTGTTGTATTGGTGGGATTAAATAGTGTTGGATTAACTAGTGTTGTATTGGTAGGATTAACTAGTGTTGTATTGGTGGGATTAACTAGTGTTGTATCTGGTGGGATTAACTAGTGTTGTATTGGTGGGATTAACTAGTGTTGTATTGGTGGGATTAACTAGTGTTTCACTGTGTTGTATTGGTGGGATTAACTAGTGTTGTATTGGTAGGATTAACTAGTGTTGTATTGGTGGGATTAACTAGTGTTGTATCTGGTGGGATTAACTAGTGTTTCACTGTGTTGTATTGGTGGGATTAACTAGTGTTTAACTGTGTTGTATTGGTAGGATTAACTAGTGTTGTATTGGTGGGATTAACTAGTGTTGTATTGATGGGATTAACTAGTGTTTAACTGTGTTGTATTGGTGGGATTAACTAGTGTTGTATTGGTGGGATTAACTAGTGTTGTATTGGTGGGATTAACTAGTGTTGTATCTGGTGGGATTAACTAGTGTTGTATTGGTGGGATTAAATAGTGTTTAACTGTGTTGTATTGGTGGGATTAACTAGTGTTTAACTGTGTTGTATTGGTGGGATTAACTAGTGTTGTATTTGTGGGATTAACTAGTGTTGTATTGGTATGATTAACTAGTGTTTCACTGTGTTTTATTGGTGGGATTAACTAGTGTTTTATTGGTGGGATTAACTAGTGTTGTATTGGTGGGATTAACTAGTGTTGTATTGGTGGGATTAACTAGTGTTGTATTGGTGGGATTAACTAGTGTTGTATTGGTGGGATTAACTAGTGTTGTATTGGTGGGATTAACTAGTGTTTCATTGTGTTGTATTGGTGGGATTAACTAGTGTTGTATTGGTGGGATTAACTAGTGTTGTATTGGTGGGATTAACTAGTGTTGTATTGGTGGGATTAACTAGTGTTGTATTTGTGGGATTAACTAGTGTTGTATTGGTGGGATTAACTAGTGTTGTATTGGTGGGATTAACTAGTTTTGTATTGGTGGGATTAACTAGTGTTTCACTGTGTTTTATTGGTGGGATTAACTAGTGTTTCACTGTGTTGTATTGGTGGGATTAACTAGGGTTGTATCTGGTGGGATTAACTAGTGTTGTATTGGTGGGATTAAATAGGGTTGTATCTGGTGGGATTAACTAGTGTTGTATTGGTGGGATTAAATAGTGTTGTATTGGTGGGATTAACTAGTGTTGTATTGGTGGGATTAACTAGTGTTGTATCTGGTGGGATTAACTAGTGTTGTATTGGTGGGATTAACTAGTGTTGTATTGGTGGGATTAACTAGTGTTGTATTGGTGGGATTAACTAGTGTTGTATTGGTGGGATTAACTAGTGTTGTATCTGGTGGGATTAACTAGTGTTGTATTGGTGGGATTAACTAGTGTTGTATTGGTAGGATTAACTAGTGTTGTATTGGTGGGATTAACTAGTGTTGTATTGGTGGGATTAACTAGTGTTGTATTGGTAGGATTAACTAGTGTTGTATTGGTAGGATTAACTAGTGTTGTATTGGTGGGATTAACTAGTGTTGTATCTGGTGGGATTAACTAGTGTTTCACTGTGTTGTATTGGTGGGATTAACTAGTGTTGTATTGGTAGGATTAACTAGTGTTGTATTGGTAGGATTAACTAGTGTTGTATTGGTGGGATTAACTAGTGTTGTATTGGTGGGATTAACTAGTGTTGTATCTGGTGGGATTAACTAGTGTTGTATTGGTGGGATTAAATAGTGTTTAACTGTGTTGTATTGGTGGGATTAACTAGTGTTTAACTGTGTTGTATTGGTGGGATTAACTAGTGTTGTATTGGTGGGATTAACTAGTGTTGTATTGATGGGATTAACTAGTGTTTCACTGTGTTGTATTGGTGGGATTAACTAGTGTTGTATTGGTATGATTAACTAGTGTTTCACTGTGTTTTATTGGTGGGATTAACTAGTGTTTTATTGATGGGATTAACTAGTGTTGTATTGGTGGGATTAACTAGTGTTGTATTGGTGGGATTAACTAGTGTTGTATTGGTGGGATTAACTAGTGTTGTATTGGTGGGATTAACTAGTGTTGTATTGGTGGGATTAACTAGTGTTTCATTGTGTTGTATTGGTGGGATTAACTAGTGTTGTATTGGTGGGATTAACTAGTGTTGTATTGGTGGGATTAACTAGTGTTGTATTGGTGGGATTAACTAGTGTTGTATTGGTGGGATTAACTAGTGTTGTATTGGTGGGATTAACTAGTGTTGTATTGGTGGGATTAACTAGTGTTGTATTGGTGGGATTAACTAGTTTTGTATTGGTGGGATTAACTAGTGTTGTATTGGTGGGATTAACTAGTGTTTCATTGTGTTGTATTGGTGGGATTAACTAGTGTTTCACTGTGTTGTATTGGTGGGATTAACTAGTGTTGTATTGGTAGGATTAACTAGGGTTGTATTGGTGGGATTAACTAGTGTTGTATTGGTGGGATTAACTAGTGTTTCACTGTGTGGTATTGGTGGGATTAACTAGTGTTGTATTGGTGGGATTAACTAGTGTTGTATTGGTGGGATTAACTAGTGTTGTATTGGTGGGATTAACTAGTGTTGTATTGGTGGGATTAACTAGTGTTGTATTGGTGGGATTAACTAGTGTTTCACTGTGTTGTATTGGTGGGATTAACTAGTGTTGTATTGGTGGGATTAACTAGTGTTGTATTAGTGGGATTAACTAGTGTTGTATTGGTGGGATTAACTAGTGTTGTATTGGTGGGATTAACTAGTGTTGTATTGGTGGGATTAACTAGTGTTTCACTGTGTTTTATTGGTGGGATTAACTAGTGTTGTATTGGTGGGATTAACTAGTGTTGTATTGGTGGGATTAACTAGTGTTGTATTGGTGGGATTAACTAGTGTTGTATTAGTGGGATTAACTAGTGTTGTATTGGTGGGATTAACTAGTGTTGTATTGGTGGGATTAACTAGTGTTGTATTGGTGGGATTAACTAGTGTTGTATTGGTGGGATTAACTAGTGTTTCACTGTGTTTTATTGGTGGGATTAACTAGTGTTTCACTGTGTTTTATTGGTGGGATTAACTAGTGTTGTATTGGTGGGATTAACTAGTGTTGTATTGGTGGGATTAACTAGTGTTTCACTGTGTTGTATTGGTGGGATTAACTAGTGTTGTATTGGTGGGATTAACTAGTGTTGTATTGGTGGGATTAACTAGTGTTGTATTGGTGGGATTAACTAGTGTTGTATTCGTGGGATTAACTAGTGTTGTATTGGTGGGATTAACTAGTGTTGTATTGGTGGGATTAACTAGTTTTGTATTGGTGGGATTAACTAGTGTTTCACTGTGTTTTATTGGTGGGATTAACTAGTGTTTCACTGTGTTGTATTTGGTGGGATTAACTAGTGTTGTATCTGGTGGGATTAACTAGAGTTTCACTGTGTTGTATTGGTGGGATTAACTAGGGTTGTATTGGTGGGATTAACTAGTGTTGTATCTGGTGGGATTAACTAGTGTTGTATTGGTGGGATTAACTAGTGTTGTATTGGTAGGATTAACTAGTGTTGTATTGGTGGGATTAACTAGTGTTGTATTGGTGGGATTAACTAGTGTTGTATTGGTAGGATTAACTAGTGTTGTATTGGTAGGATTAACTAGTGTTGTATTGGTGGGATTAACTAGTGTTGTATCTGGTGGGATTAACTAGTGTTGTATTGGTGGGATTAACTAGTGTTGTATTGGTGGGATTAACTAGTGTTTCACTGTGTTGTATTGGTGGGATTAACTAGTGTTGTATTGGTAGGATTAACTAGTGTTGTATTGGTGGGATTAACTAGTGTTGTATCTGGTGGGATTAACTAGTGTTTCACTGTGTTGTATTGGTGGGATTAACTAGTGTTGTATTGGTAGGATTAACTTGTGTTGTATTGGTAGGATTAACTAGTGTTGTATTGGTGGGATTAACTAGTGTTGTATTGGTGGGATTAACTAGTGTTGTATCTGGTGGGATTAACTAGTGTTGTATTGGTGGGATTAAATAGTGTTTAACTGTGTTGTATTGGTGGGATTAACTAGTGTTTAACTGTGTTGTATTGGTGGGATTAACTAGTGTTGTATTGGTGGGATTAACTAGTGTTGTATTGATGGGATTAACTAGTGTTTCACTGTGTTGTATTGGTGGGATTAACTAGTGTTGTATTGGTATGATTAACTAGTGTTTCACTGTGTTGTATTGGTGGGATTAACTAGTGTTGTATTGGTGGGATTAACTAGTGTTGTATTGG
Source organism: Oncorhynchus keta (assembly GCF_023373465.1). Taxonomy (NCBI): domain Eukaryota; kingdom Metazoa; phylum Chordata; class Actinopteri; order Salmoniformes; family Salmonidae; genus Oncorhynchus; species Oncorhynchus keta. The sequence continues at coordinate 49,004 of NW_026277808.1, read as the reverse complement.
TGGGATTAACTAGTGTTTTATTGGTGGGATTAACTAGTGTTGTATTGGTGGGATTAACTAGTGTTGTATTGGTGGGATTAACTAGTGTTGTATTGGTGGGATTAACTAGTGTTTCATTGTGTTGTATTGGTGGGATTAACTAGTGTTGTATTGGTGGGATTAACTAGTGTTGTATTGGTGGGATTAACTAGTGTTGTATTGGTGGGATTAACTAGTGTTGTATTGGTGGGATTAACTAGTGTTGTATTGGTGGGATTAACTAGTTTTGTATTGGTGGGATTAACTAGTGTTGTATTGGTGGGATTAACTAGTGTTTCATTGTGTTGTATTGGTGGGATTAACTAGTGTTTCACTGTGTTGTATTGGTGGGATTAACTAGTGTTGTATTGGTAGGATTAACTAGGGTTGTATTGGTGGGATTAACTAGTGTTGTATTGGTGGGATTAACTAGTGTTTCACTGTGTGGTATTGGTGGGATTAACTAGTGTTGTATTGGTGGGATTAACTAGTGTTGTATTGGTGGGATTAACTAGTGTTGTATTGGTGGGATTAACTAGTGTTGTATTGGTGTGATTAACTAGTGTTGTATTGGTGGGATTAACTAGTGTTGTATTGGTGGGATTAACTAGTGTTGTATTGGTGGGATTAACTAGTGTTTCACTGTGTTGTATTGGTGGGATTAACTAGTGTTGTATTGGTGGGATTAACTAGTGTTGTATTAGTGGGATTAACTAGTGTTGTATTGGTGGGATTAACTAGTGTTGTATTGGTGGGATTAACTAGTGTTGTATTGGTGGGATTAACTAGTGTTGTATTGGTGGGATTAACTAGTGTTTCACTGTGTTTTATTGGTGGGATTAACTAGTGTTGTATTGGTGGGATTAACTAGTGTTGTATTGGTGGGATTAACTAGTGTTGTATTGGTGGGATTAACTAGTGTTGTATTAGTGGGATTAACTAGTGTTGTATTGGTGGGATTAACTAGTGTTGTATTGGTGGGATTAACTAGTGTTGTATTGGTGGGATTAACTAGTGTTGTATTGGTGGGATTAACTAGTGTTTCACTGTGTTTTATTGGTGGGATTAACTAGTGTTTCACTGTGTTTTATTGGTGGGATTAACTAGTGTTGTATTGGTGGGATTAACTAGTGTTGTATTGGTGGGATTAACTAGTGTTTCACTGTGTTTTATTGGTGGGATTAACTAGTGTTTCACTGTGTTGTATTGGTGGGATTAACTAGTGTTTCACTGTGTTTTATTGGTGGGATTAACTAGTGTTGTATTGGTGGGATTAACTAGTGTTGTATTGGTGGGATTAACTAGTGTTGTATTGGTGGGATTAACTAGTGTTGTATTAGTGGGATTAACTAGTGTTGTATTGGTGGGATTAACTAGTGTTGTATTGGTGGGATTAACTAGTGTTGTATTGGTGGGATTAACTAGTGTTGTATTGGTGGGATTAACTAGTGTTTCACTGTGTTTTATTGGTGGGATTAACTAGTGTTGTATTGGTGGGATTAACTAGTGTTTCACTGTGTTGTATTGGTAGGATTAACTAGTGTTGTATTGGTGGGATTAACTAGTTATTCACTGTGTTGTATTGGTGGGATTAACTAGTGTTGTATTGGTAGGATTAACTAGTGTTTCACTGTGTTGTATTGGTGGGATTAACTAGTGTTGTATTGGTGGGATTAACTAGTGTTTCACTGTGTTGTATTGGTAGGATTAACTAGTGTTGTATTGGTGGGATTAACTAGTTATTCACTGTGTTTTATTGGTGGGATTAACTAGTGTTTCACTGTGTTGTATTGGTGGGATTAACTAGTGTTCTATTGGTGGGATTAACTAGTGTTGTATTGGTGGGATTAACTAGTGTTGTATTAGTGGGATTAACTAGTGTTGTATTGGTGGGATTAACTAGTGTTGTATTGGTAGGATTAACAAGTTATTCACTGTGTTGTATTGGTGGGATTAACTAGTGTTGTATTGGTGGGATTAACTAGTGTTGTATTGGTGGGATTAACTAGTGTTGTATTGGTGGGATTAACTAGTGTTGTATTGGTGGGATTAACTAGTGTTGTATTGGTGGGATTAACTAGTTATTCACTGTGTTGTATTGGTGGGATTAACTAGTGTTGTATTGGTGGGATTAACTAGTGTTGTATTGGTGGGATTAACAAGTTATTCACTGTGTTGTATTGGTGGGATTAACTAGTGTTGTATTGGTGGGATTAACTAGTGTTGTATTGGTGGGATTAACTAGTGTTGTATTGGTGGGATTAACTAGTGTTGTATTGGTGGGATTAACTAGTGTTGTATTGGTGGGATTAACTAGTGTTGTATTGGTGGGATTAACTAGTGTTGTATTGGTGGGATTAACTAGTGTTGTATTGGTGGGATTAACTAGTGTTGTATTGGTGGGATTAACTAGTGTTGTATCTGGTGGGATTAACTAGTGTTGTATGAATGTCGTCGTCATGACGTTGTGTTTCAGAGGAAGCGTGTGGAGGATTCTCCGCCCCGCGTCACCAGCATTCCAAACCTCAGCGCCTATGAGAGGAGCGTCCTCCTCCCCCACGACACCCCCTCCCCCTGCCTCCCCCAACATCCCTCCCCCTCCTCAACTCTGCCCTACGCCTCCTCCTCTCTCCCCCGTTCCTCCCCATCCCTCCCCCGTACTCCCAGGTCTCCCAGTTTGGATCCCAGCGGTCGCGGCCCTCTCTCTCGGACCCCCACTCCTCTCCCCCCTGCTCCCACCACCCCACTCCCCCTCTGTCCATCCTCCCTCCCCGAGCCTCGACACGGGATTCGACACGTCACCTCACCCTCGCAGGAGCTCCGCCCACACCTGAACAGCCAGTCAACCAGGTAACAGATACTGTATCTATGGAAACAGCACAGCCAATAGCGCTGTCTGTGTTCCTTCACAATGTCCTTCTCTGTCTGTCTAAGAGTATCATCCCATAGTTGTCTGTCTCCTTCTGTATTTCTGTCTGTCTCTGTCTGTCTGTCTGTCTGTCTGTCTATCTGTCTGTCCCCTGCAGTCTAAAATGTGCTTCCTGTGTTCCCAGGAGCCCATATTTGGAGCAGAGGGGAGTGGCCAGGGGCAGAGGGGCGGGACCCTCAGAAGCAGGATTGGTACACGAAGTACTTCTCCTTCTGAACACACACACCTCACCACACACCCTGTTCACACACCACCACACACACACAGGTGACCTCTACACACCTGTACAACACACTCAGCTTTAAACAAACACCTGACCTGTTCAATGCAGATGTATTGTATTATAATTATAATGTGGAATAAAATTTTATTTATATCCTGTTCAATGGTTTGTATTGTATCATAATACTGGAATGTGGAATAAAGGGGGCTATTTTCAGATACTGGATCTACTGGAGGGGGCTCTGCTGTCTGGAGGGGGCTTTGTTCAGAGGGGGGGGGCTGTTGTTCAGATACTGGAGGGGGGGCTGTTGTTCAGATACTGGAGGGGGGCTGTTTCCTGAACCAGGTGACTGTTGTTCAGACAAAGATCTCCGCCACGGCACAACCCAAGGGGGGGGGCGCCAACCAAGACAGAAAGATCACATCAGTGACTCAACCCACTAAAGTGACGCACCCCTCCTAGGGATGGTATGAAAGAGCACCAGTAAGCCAGTGACTCAGCCCCTGTAAAAGGGGTTAGAGGCAGAGAATCCCAGTGGAAAGAGGGGAACCGGCCAGGCAGAGACAGCAAGGGCGGTTCGTTGCTCCAGAGCCTTTCCGTTCACCTTCCCACTCCTGGGCCAGACTACACTCAATCATATGACCCACTGAAGAGATGAGTCTTCAGTAAAGAATTAAAGGTTGAGACCGAGTCTGCGTCTCTCACATGGGTAGGCAGATCATTCCATAAAAATGGAGCTCGATAGAAGAAAGCCCTGCCTCCAGCTGTTTGCGGAGAAATTCTAGGGACAATTATATACTCCTCTGAAAACTGGTTATCTCTGTATACCCGTCGCAAGACCCACTGGTTGATGCTTATTTATAAAACTTATTAAAACTTATTTATAAATGACACTCTGTGTCATCATGTGTTGCTACCACTCTGTGTCGTCATGTGTTGCTACCACTCTGTGTCATCATGTGTTGCTACCACTCTGTGTCGTCATGTGTTGCTACCACTCTGTGTCGTCATGTGTTGCTACCACTCTGTGTCGTCATGTGTTGCTACCACTCTGTGTCGTCATGTGTTGCTACCACTCTGTGTCATCATGTGTCATGTGTGCTACCACTCTGTGTCGTCATGTGTTGCTACCACTCTGTGTCATCATGTGTTGCTACCACTCTGTCTGTGTTGCTACCACTCTGTGTCGTCATGTGTTGCTACCACTCTGTGTCGTCATGTGTTGCTACCACTCTGTGTCGTCATGTGTTGCTACCACTCTGTGTGTCGTCATGTGTTGCTACCACTCTGTGTCGTCATGTGTTGCTACCACTCTGTGTCGTCATGTGTTGCTACCACTCTGTCATGTGTTGCTACCACTCTGTGTCGTCATGTGTTGCTACCACTCTGTGTCGTCATGTCATCCACTGTGTTGCTGTGTCACCTACCACTCTGTGTCATCATGTGTTGCTACCACTGTGTCATCATGTGTTGCTACCACTCTGTGTCATCATGTGTTGCTACCACTCTGTGTTGTCATGTGTTGCTACCACTCTGTGTCATCATGTGTTGCTACCACTGTGTTGTCATGTGTTGCTACCACTCTGTGTCGTCATGTGTTGCTACCACTCTGTGTCGTCATGTGTTGCTACCACTCTGTGTCATCATGTGTTGCTACCACTCTGTGTCGTCATGTGTTGCTACCACTCTGTGTCGTCATGTGTTGCTACCACTCTCTCCTCCCATAGGAGGTCTTTTGCCTTTTGGTAGGCCGTCATTGTAAATAATGATTTGTTTTTAACCGACTTGCCTGATTAAATAAAGGTTAAATAAAAACCATCCTCTCGAGGAATGCTGCTTTTTAGTAGTAGACTTCCTGTTTGATGGAGCAGCAATGAGGGCTCTTCGATACGGTACTGTCTCTCCAAGCTGGTCGGAAGACTTCCTGTTTGGTGGAGCAGCAGTGAGGGCTCTTCGATACGGTACTGTCTCTCCAAGCTGGTCGGAAGACTTCCTGTTTGGTGGAGCAGCAGTGAGGGCTCTTCGATACGGTACTGTCTCTCCAAGCTGGTCGGAAGACTTCCTGTTTGGTGGAGCAGCAGTAAGGGCTCTTCGATACGGTACTGTCTCTCCAAGCTAGTCAGAAGACTTCCTGTTTGATGGAGCAGCAGTGAGGGCTCTTCGATACGGTACTGTCTCTCCAAGCTGGTCGGAAGACTTCCTGTTTGGTGGAGCAGCAGTAAGGGCTCTTCGATACGGTACTGTCTCTCCAAGCTGGTCGGAAGACTTCCTGTTTGGTGGAGCAGCAGTAAGGGCTCTTCGATACGGTACTGTCTCTCCAAGCTGGTCGGAAGACTTCCTGTTTGGTGGAGCAGCAGTGAGGGCTCGATACGGTACTGTCTCTCCAAGCTAGTCAGAAGACTTCCTGTTTGGTGGAGCAGCAGTGAGGGCTCTTCGATACGGTACTGTCTCTCCAAGCTGGTCGGAAGACTTCCTGTTTGGTGGAGCAGCAGTGAGGGCTCTTCGATACGGTACTGTCTCTCCAAGCTAGTCAGAAGACTTCCTGTTTGGTGGAGCAGCAGTGAGGGCTCTTCGATACGGTACTCTCTCCAAGCTAGTCAGAAGACTTCCAGTTTGGTGGAGCAGCAGTAAGGGCTCTTCGATACGGTACTGTCTCTCCAAGCTGGTAGGAAGACTTCCTGTTTGGTGGAGCAGCAGTGAGGGCTCTTCGATACGGTACTCTCTCCAAGCTAGTCAGAAGACTTCCAGTTTGGTGGAGCAGCAGTGAGGGCTCTTCGATACGGTACTGTCTCTCCAAGCTAGTCAGAAGACTTCCTGTTTGGTGTGGCGCCATTTCCGTTCCACTTTTCTGGAAGCTTCAGGGCTCGGGTATTTTCTCGTTGTCAGGGAGCTAGTTTATCGTGACGTATGTTTTGTTTTTAGCGGTGAGATCATTAAAGCGTTCAGATCCGCAGTTCGGTGGGTAACAGATTTCTGTACCCCGACGTCCTTGACGAGGCGGAGGGAGTCTGGAAGGGCATCTAGGAATCTTTGCGTTGTCTCGTGATAGAACAAAAAAAATCTGACACGAAAACACAGTTTTTGGTCATCGTTTCTTAATTCAACGTTTAATAACAAAACCCCTTTTTAATTTTAGAATACAAAGCCATTACAGTCTTCTGGGTTTATAAATATTGTTCACAAGAAGAGTTCACCTCCAAAAAAGGTTACGACTGGATTCTACACAATACTGTAGCCTACCGCTATAGGGCTAACCACTTAGCATCCCGCTAACCACTTAGCATCCCGCTAACCACTTAGCATCCTGGCTAACCACTTAGCATCCTGCTAACCA
>NW_026277808.1:17500-37500 GCF_023373465.1 Oncorhynchus keta | reverse complement strand
AGAGGAGAAGGGGAGAGGAGAGAGGAGGGAGAGGGGAGGGAGAGGAGAGAGGAGAGAGGAGAGAGGGGAGAGGAGGGGGGAGGAGAGGGAGGAGAGAGGGGAGAGAGAGGGAGGAGGGGAGAGGAGAGGGAGGAGAGAGGGAGAGAGAGGGAGAGGAGAGAGAGGGGAGGGGGGAGAGGGAGGAGGAGAGGGAGAGGAAGGGAGAGGAGGAGGAGGAGAGAGGGGGGAGAGGAGAGGAGGGGAGAGGGAGAGGAGGAGGTGAGGAGGAGGGAGGGAGAGAGAGAGAGGGAGGAGGGGGGGAGAGAGGAGAAGGAGAGGAGAGAGGAGAGGGAGGAGGGAGGGAGAGGAGAGGGGAGAGGGAGAGGAGGGGAGGAGAAAGGAGGGAGAGGAGAGGGGAGGAGGGGAGAGAGGAGGAGAGGGGAGGGAGAGAGAGAGGAGAGGAGGAGAGAGAGGAGAGGGAGAGGAGGATGGGAGGAGAGGAGGGAGAGAGGGAGGAGAGAGGAGAGGAGGAGAGGAGGAGGGGAGGAGGAGGAGAGGGGAGAGAGAGAGAGGAGGAGAGAGGGGAGAGGAGAGAGGAGAGGAGGAGAGAGAGGGGAGAGGAGGAGAAGGGAGAGGAGAGGGGAGAGAGAGGAGGGAGGGAGAGGAGAGAGGGAGAGGAGAGAGGAGGGAGAGGAGAGAGAGAGGAGGATGGGAGGAGAGAGGAGGAGGGAGGAGAGGAGAATGGGAGAGGAGAGAGAGGGAGGGGGAGGAGAGAGGAGGGAGAGAGGAGAATGGGAGAGGAGAGAGAGGAGGGAGAGAGAGGGAGAGGAGGGGAGAGGAGGAGAGAGGAGAGAGGGGAGGGAGAGGAGAGAGGAGAGGAGGAGAGAGAGGGAGAGAGAGAGAGAGGAGGATGGGAGGAGAGAGGAGGAGGGGAGAGGAGGAGAGGGGAGAGGGGAGAGAGGGGAGGGAGAGAGAGAGAGAGAGAGAGGAGGAGAGAAAGAGAGAGGAGGATGGGAGGAGAGAGGGAGGAGAGAAAGTGGACAGGACAGGGAGAGGAAAGGGGGGAAGAGGAAGGGAGGCGAGTTTCGTTATGTTCATAAACATATCACAAGACCAAACACCCAATCAGATATACTGTAGAGAACCAAACACCCAATCAGATATACTGTAGAGAACCAAACACCCAATCAGATATACTGTAGAGAACCAAACACCCAATCAGATATACTGTAGAGAACCAAACACCCAATCAGATATACTGTAGAGAACCAAACACCCAATCAGATATACTGTAGAGAACCAAACAGAACCAGGTCTCCTCACCTGTCCATTACTGTTCTCCAGGTGTCCTCACCTGTCCATTACTGTTCTCCAGGTGTCCTCACCTGTCCATTACTGTTCTCCAGGTCTCCTCACCTGTCCATTACTGTTCTCCAGGTCTCCTCACCTGTCCATTACTGTTCTCCAGGTCTCCTCACCTGTCCATTACTGTTCTCCAGGTGTCCTCACCTGTCCATTACTGTTCTCCAGGTGTCCTCACCTGTCCATTACTGTTCTCCAGGTGTCCTCACCTGTCCATTACTGTTCTCCAGGTGTCCTCACCTGTCCATTACTGTTCTCCAGGTCTCCTCACCTGTCCATTACTGTTCTCCAGGTCTCCTCACCTGTCCATTACTGTTCTCCTCACCTGTCCATTACTGTTCTCCAGGTCTCCTCACCTGTCCATTACTGTTCTCCAGGTGTCCTCACCTGTCCATTACTGTTCTCCAGGTGTCCTCACCTGTCCATTACTGTTCTCCAGGTCTCCTCACCTGTCCATTACTGTTCTCCAGGTCTCCTCACCTGTCCATTACTGTTCTCCAGGTGTCCTCACCTGTCCATTACTGTTCTCCAGGTGTCCTCACCTGTCCATTACTGTTCTCCAGGTCTCCTCACCTGTCCATTACTGTTCTCCAGGTCTCCTCACCTGTCCATTACTGTTCTCCTCACCTGTCCATTACTGTTCTCCTCACCTGTCCATTACTGTTCTCCTCACCTGTCCATTACTGTTCTCCAGGTATCCTCACCTGTCCATTACTGTTCTCCAGGTCTCCTCACCTGTCCATTACTGTTCTCCAGGTCTCCTCACCTGTCCATTACTGTTCTCCAGGTGTCCTCACCTGTCCATTACTGTTCTCCAGGTCTCCTCACCTGTCCATTACTGTTCTCCAGGTCTCCTCACCTGTCCATTACTGTTCTCCTCACCTGTCCATTACTGTTCTCCTCACCTGTCCATTACTGTTCTCCAGGTCTCCTCACCTGTCCATTACTGTTCTCCAGGTCTCCTCACCTGTCCATTACTGTTCTCCAGGTCTCCTCACCTGTCCATTACTGTTCTCCAGGTGTCCTCACCTGTCCATTACTGTTCTCCAGGTGTCCTCACCTGTCCATTACTGTTCTCCAGGTCTCCTCACCTGTCCATTACTGTTCTCCAGGTGTCCTCACCTGTCCATTACTGTTCTCCAGGTGTCCTCACCTGTCCATTACTGTTCTCCAGGTGTCCTCACCTGTCCATTACTGTTCTCCAGGTGTCCTCACCTGTCCATTACTGTTCTCCAGGTGTCCTCACCTGTCCATTACTGTTCTCCAGGTCTCCTCACCTGTCCATTACTGTTCTCCAGGTCTCCCTACCTGTCCATTACTGTTCTCCAGGTCTCCTCACCTGTCCATTACTGTTCTCCAGGTCTCTGCCTCCAAACTCAAACTCCAGGATCAGAAACAGCTGCTCGTCATTGAAGAAATCTGAGAGAATGAAACAGACGGAGGTTAAAACAGTCAATGAGGTTTATTCAGGAGAACGCTGGTCTGTTGTACAAAACCATTCATTTAATACCGGCTCCTTACTCCTTACATTCACACACAAACAGTAGGTATCCTACGCACACACTGTCCTGCTACCCAGCCCACAAACATTAGGGGAGTCCGTGAGAATCACTCCTCCCTCAAGACAGGGAGACCCTGGGACGTACTCTCAGTGACCCCCCAGCCAAGGTCGGCACCGAATCAGACTGTTTTAAGATACTATAATACAGATATAGTTATACACTCTGACCAAAAACTACACTCACAGATGTATAATTCACCTGATTAAAACCACACACACACACACACACACACACACACAACCATTAGAATAACCTCATGATTCTCATCACTTCTCATCATGATTCTAATCACTTTCTAATCATTTCATCAGATTCTCATCACTTTCATCATGATTCTAATCACTTTCATCAGGATTCTCATCACTTTCATCATGATTCTCATCACTTTCATCATGATTCTCATCACTTTCATCAGGATTCTCATCACTTTCATCAGGATTCTCATCACTTTCATCATGATTCTCATCACTTTCATCAGGATTCTCATCACTTTCATCAGGATTCTAATCACTTTCATCAGGATTCTCATCACTTTCATCATGATTCTCATCACTTTCATCATGATTCTCATCACTTTCATCATGATTCTCATCACTTTCATCAGGATTCTCATCACTTTCATCATGATTCTCATCACTTTCATCATGATTCTCATCACTTTCATCATGATTCTCATCAATTTCATCATGATTCTCATCACTTTCATCATGATTCTCATCACTTTCATCATGATTCTCATCACTTTCATCATGATTCTCATCACTTTCATCATGATTCTCATCACTTTCATCATGATTCTCATCACTTTCATCATGATTCTCATCACTTTCATCATGATTCTCATCAATTTCATCATGATTCTATCACTCATCAGATTCTCATCACTCATCATGATTCTAATCACTCATCATGATTCTAATCACTTTCATCATGATTCTAATCATTTCATCATGATTCTCATCACTTTCATCATGATTCTAATCACTTTCATCATGATTCTAATCACTTTCATCAGGATTCAATCACTTTCATCATGATTCTAATCACTTTCATCATGATTCTCATCACTTTCATGATTCTCATCACTTTCATCATGATTCTCATCACTTTCATCATGATTCTCATCACTTTCATCATGATTCTCATCTATTTCATCATGATTCTCATCACTTTCATCATGATTCTCATCACTTTCATCATGATTCTCATCACTTTCATCACGATTCTAATCACTTTCATCACGATTCTAATCTATTTCATCATGATTCTCATCACTTTCATCATGATTCTCATCACTTTCATCATGATTCTAATCACTCATCAGGATTCTAATCACTCATCAGGATTCTAATCACTTTCATCAGGATTCTAATCACTTTCATCAGGATTCTAATCACTTTCATCACGATTCTAATCTATTTCATCATGATTCTCATCACTTTCATCATGATTCTCATCACTTTCATCAGGATTCTAATCACTTTCATCAGGATTCTAATCACTTTCATCACGATTCTCATCACTTTCATGATTCTCATCACTTTCGTCATGATTCTCATCACTTTCATCATGATTCTCATCACTTTCATTAGGATTCTAATCACTTTCATCACGATTCTAATCTATTTCATCATGATTCTCATCATTTTCATGATTCTCATCACTTTCATCATGATTCTCATCACTTTCATCATGATTCTAATCACTCATCACGATTCTAATCACTCATCATGATTCTAATCACTTTCATCATTCTAATCACTTTCATCATGATTCTAATCACTTTCATCATGATTCTCATCACTTTCATCATGATTCTCATCACGATTCTCATCACGATTCTCATCACTTTCATCATGATTCTCATCACGATTCTCATCATGATTCTCATCAATTTCATCATGATTCTCATCACTTTCATCATTCTAATCACTTTCATCATGATTCTCATCACTTTCATCATGATTCTAATCACTTTCATCAGGATTCTAATCTATTTCATCATGATTCTCATCACTTTCATCATGATTCTCATCACTTTCATCATGATTCTCATCACTTTCATCATGATTCTAATCACTTTCATCATGATTCTCATCACTTTCATCATGATTCTCATCACTTTCATCATGATTCTCATCACTTTCATCATGATTCTCATCACTTTCATCATGATTCTCATCACTTTCATCATGATTCTCATCACTTTCATCATGATTCTCATCACTTTCATCATGATTCTCATCACTTTCATCATGATTCTCATCACTTTCATCATGATTCTCATCACTTTCATCATGATTCTCATCACTTTCATCATGATTCTCATCATCATGATTCTCATCACTTTCATCATGATTCTCATCACTTTCATCATGATTCTAATCACTTTCATCATGATTCTAATCACTTTCATCATGATTCTAATCACTTTCATCATGATTCTAATCACTTTCATCATGATTCTAATCACTTTCATCATGATTCTCATCACTTTCATCACGATTCTAATCACTTTCATCAGGATTCTAATCACTTTCATCATGATTCTCATCACTTTCATCATGATTCTCATCACGATTCTCATCACGATTCTCATCACTTTCATCATGATTCTCATCAATTTCATCATGATTCTCATCACTTTCATCATTCTAATCACTTTCATCATGATTCTAATCACTTTCATCATGATTCTAATCACTTTCATCATGATTCTCATCACTTTCATCATGATTCTCATCACGATTCTCATCACTTTCATCATGATTCTCATCACTTTCATCATGATTCTCATCACTTTCATCATGATTCTCATCACTTTCATCATGATTCTCATCACTTTCATCATGATTCTCATCAATTTCATCATGATTCTCATCACTTTCATCATGATTCTCATCACTTTCATCATGATTCTCATCTCATTTCATCATGATTCTCATCACTTTCATCATGATTCTCATCATCATTTCTCATCATGATTCTCATCACTTTCATTAGGATTCTAATCACTTTCATCACGATTCTAATCTATTTCATCATGATTCTCATCACTTTCATGATTCTCATCACTTTCGTCATGATTCTCATCACTTTCATCATGATTCTCATCACTTTCATCATGATTCTCATCCATTTCATCATGATTCTCATCACTTTCATCATGATTCTAATCACTTTCATCATGATTCTCATCACTTTCATCATGATTCTCATCAATTTCATCATGATTCTCATCAATTTCATCATGATTCTAATCACTTTCATCATGATTCTCATCACATTTCTCATTTCATCATGATTCTCATCATCATGATTCTCATCTATTTCATCAATGATTCTCACTTTCATCATGATTCTCATCATTTCATCATGATTCTCATCACTTTCATCATGATTCTCATCTATTTCATCATGATTCTCATCATTTCATCATGATTTCTCATCACTTTCATCATGATTCTCATCACTTTCATCATGATTCTCATCACTTTCATCAGGATTCTCATCACTTTCATCATGATTCTCATCACTTTCATCATGATTCTCATCACTTTCATCATGATTCTCATCACTTTCATCATGATTCTCATCACTTTCATCATGATTCTCATCACTTTCATCATGATTCTCATCACTTTCATCATGATTCTCATCACTTTCATCATGATTCTCATCACTTTCATCATGATTCTAATCACTTTCATCATGATTCTCATCACTTTCATCATGATTCTCATCACTTTCATCATGATTCTCATCACTTTCATCATGATTCTCATCACTTTCATCATGATTCTCATCACTTTCATCATGATTCTCATCACTTTCATCATGATTCTCATCACTTTCATCATGATTCTCATCACTTTCATCATGATTCTCATCACTTTCATCATGATTCTCATCACTTTCATCATGATTCTAATCACTTTCATCATGATTCTCATCACTTTCATCATGATTCTAATCACTTTCATCATGATTCTAATCACTTTCATCATGATTCTAATCACTTTCATCATGATTCTCATCACTTTCATCATGATTCTCATCACGATTCTCATCATGATTCTCATCACTTTCATCATGATTCTCATCACTTTCATCATGATTCTAATCACTTTCATCATGATTCTCATCACTTTCATCATGATTCTAATCACTTTCATCACGATTCTAATCACTTTCATCATGATTCTAATCACTTTCATCATGATTCTCATCACTTTCATCACGATTCTAATCACTTTCATCAGGATTCTAATCACTTTCATCACGATTCTCATCAATTTCATCATGATTCTCATCACTTTCATCATGATTCTAATCACTTTCATCATGATTCTAATCACTTTCATCATGATTCTCACTTTCATCATCAGGATTCTCAATCACTGATTCATCAGATTCTCATCACTTTCATCATGATCACTTTCATCAAATCTAATCACTTCACTCATCATGATTCTAATCACTTTCATCATGATTCTAATCACTTTCATCAGGATTCTAATCACTTTCATCATGATTCTCATCACTTTCATCATGATTCTAATCACTTTCATCAGGATTCTCATCTATTTCATCATGATTCTAATCACTTTCATCAGGACTTTAATCAATTATATGGTTTCAGGGTGGAATATTCTAATCATTCATATGAACATATAAAATCCCATTAAGACTTTTGTCACCCTGGGGTAAGATGTCACCCTGGGGTATTGCGATGTCATCCTGGGGTATTGTGATGTCCCCTGGGGTATTGTGATGTCACCCTGGGGTATTGCGATGTCATCCTGGGGTATTGTGATGTCACCCTGGGGTATTGTGATGTCACCCTGGGGTATTGGATGTCATCCTGGGGTATTGCGATGTCACCCTGGGGTATTGTGATGTCACCCTGGGGTATTGCGATGTCACCCTGGGGTATTGCGCCAGTCACCCTGGGGTATTGTTTGTAGATTAACCAGGACTGAAGGGGATCAGATAGAGCTAGCCAGCTCCCAGACTGAAGGGGATCAGATAGAGCTAGCCAGCTCCCAGCCAGCTCCCAGACCGAAGGGGGATCAGATAGAGCTAGCCAGCTCCCAGACTGAAGGGGATCAGATAGAGCTAGCCAGCTCCCAGACCCCAGACCGAGGGGATCAGAGCCAGCTCCCAGACTGCAGATAGCCAGCTCCCAGACTGAAGGGGATCAGATAGAGCTAGCCAGCTCCCAGCCCGAAGGGGATCAGATAGAGCTAGCCAGCTCCCAGACTGAAGGGGATCAGATAGAGCTAGCCAGCTCCCAGACTGAAGGATCGAAGGGGGATCAGATAGAGCTAGCCAGCTCCCAGACTGAAGGGGATCAGATAGAGCTAGCCAGCTCCCAGACTGAAGGGGATCAGATAGAGCTAGCCAGCTCCCAGACTGAAGGGGACTGGGGATAGAGCTAGCCAGCTCCCAGACCGAAGGGGATCAGATAGAGCTAGCCAGCTCCCAGACTGAAGGGGATCCCAGACCGAAGGGGACTAGAGCTAGCCAGCTCCCAGACTGAAGGGGATCAGATAGAGCTAGCCAGCTCCCAGACTGAAGGGGATCGAGATAGAGCCAGCCAGCTCCCAGATGAAGGGGATCAGACAGAGCTAGCCAGCTCCCAGACTGAAGGGGATCAGATAGAGCTAGCCAGCTCCCAGACTGAAGGGGATCAGATAGAGCTAGCCAGCTCCCAGACTGAAGGGGATCAGATAGAGCTAGCCAGCTCCCAGCCCGAAGGGGATCAGATAGAGCCCAGCTCCCAGACTGAAGGGGACTGAAGCCAGCTCCCAGACTGAAGGGGATCAGATAGAGCTAGCCAGCTCCCAGACTGAAGGGGATCAGGATCGCTCCCAGACTGAAGGGGATCAGATAGAGCTAGCCAGCTCCCAGACTGAAGGGGATCAGATAGAGCTAGCCAGCTCCCTGAAGGGGATCAGAGAGCCAGCCAGCCCAACTGAAGGGGATCAGATAGAGCTAGCCAGCTCCCCAGACTGAAGGGGATCGGATAGAGCCAGCCAGCTCCCAGACCGAAGGGGATCGGATAGAGCTAGCCAGCTCCCAGCCCGAAGGGGATCAGATAGAGCTCCAGCTCTGGACTGAAGGGGATCAGATAGAGCTGCCAGCTCCCAGACTGAAGGGGATCAGATAGAGCTAGCCAGCTCCTAGACTGACAGAGCTAGCCAGCTCCCAGACCGACATAGAGGCCAGCTCCCAGACCGAAGGGGATCGGATAGAGCTCTCTAGCCAGCCCCAGACTGAAGGGGATCGGAGCTAGCCAGCTCCCAGACTGAAGGGGATCAGATAGAGCACCAGCTCCTGTGACTGAAGGGGACTCTGGCTGACCGAAGGGGATAGCAGAGAAGGGGGAGACAGACAGGCTCCCAGACAGGGGGATCGGGATAGAGCTAGCCAGCCTCACCTGGCTGGATGTTTGACACCCCTGGGTTAAGAGGGAGACAGACAGGTGTACAGGGTTCTCTCTCACCTGGCTGGATGTTTGACATCCTCTGGGTTAAGAGGGAGACAGACAGGTGTACAGGGTCTCTCTCTCACCTGGCTGGATGTTTGACACCCCTGCTAAGAGGGAGACAGACAGGTGTACAGGTGTCTCTCTCTCACCTGGCTGGATGTTTGACAGAAGAGGAGACAGACAGGTGTACAGGTGTTCTCTCTCTCACCTGGCTGGATGTTTGACACCCCTGGGTTAAGAGGAGACAGACAGGTGTGTACAGGGTTCTCTCCTCACCTGGCCAGGTCATTCTCTCTCCTCACCTGATCCTCTCTGTGTGTTGAAGGAGTCCCAGGCTTTCAGCAGGCTTGGAGGGTAGCAGCCCTTGACACAGTGGAGACTGGACACATACACTAATATTAGTACTAGTACCTATTGACCTAGCAATTCTACATAGATTATCTGATCGAGACAAGCAGTAGAGGCAGCGAGACAGAGAAAGAGACAGAGGAGAGACAGAAAGAGACAGAGAGGAGAGACAGAGAGAGAGGGGGAAGAGAGAGAGGGGGAAGAGAGAGAGGGGGAAGAGAGAGAGACAGAGAGGAGAGACAGAGAGAGAGGGGGAAGAGAGAGAGAGGAAGAAAGAGAGAGAGGGGGAAGAGAGAGAGGGGGAAGAGAGAGAGAGGGGGAAGAGAGAGAGAGAGGGGGAAGAGAGAGAGAGGGGGAAGAGAGAGAGAGGGGGAAGAGAGAGAGAGGGGGAAGAGAGAGAGGGGGAAGAGAGAGAGGGGGAAGAGAGAGAGAGAGAGAGAGAGGAGAGAGAGAGAGAGAGAGAGAGAGAGAGAGAGAGAGACAGAGAGAGAGACAGAGAGAGAGACAGAGAGAGAGACAGAGAGAGAGAGAGACAGAGAGAGAGAGAGACAGAGAGAGAGAGAGACAGAGAGAGAGAGAGACAGAGAGAGAGAGAGAGACAGAGAGAGACAGAGAGAGAGAGAGAGGGACGTGTATTTACTCCTTTAGTCCGATGAAGCCAGTGGTCTGGCTGTGTTTCTTCTCCTTTGACTGCTCAGCTCCCTGAAACAGACAGACACCATTAGTCCAGACAGACACCATTAGTCCAGACAGACACCATTAGTCCAGACAGACACCATTAGTCCAGACACACACCATTAGTCCAGACAGACACCATTAGTCCAGACAGACAGACAGACAGACACCATTAGAATACACCATTAGTCCAGACAGACACCCCAGACACATTAGAATACACTAGACTCCCCCCACAGTTAAGGCGGTTAAAATGAGAGAGAAACAACGCATTCAAATAAAATAAATCATAAATATAATCATTCATATCTACAGGCTACATTGAGGGTTTTCACGCGGCCGACTTTCCACTTCCTCACGCCTGGTCAAACTGATGCAACATGGGACATTTGGTCTTCTTTATTTTGGTTCCTGCATTTTCTCCCCTGAACCTCGTCGCTCCGTGAGAGAAGATGACAGAAAACCTTGACCGATGTCAACAGACTGAAGATTCCTTCTATGGATCTATGACATGTTTCTGGTGAGCACGGGTTGATTTAGTATTCTAGGACAACAAGTAATGACAGAACAGATGCTGACAGAAGAGATGCTGACAGAACAGAAGCTGAGATGCTGACAGAACAGAAGCTGAGATGCTGACAGAACAGAAGCTGAGATGCTGACAGAGGAGATGCTGAGATGCTGACAGAGGAGATGCTGAGATGCTGACAGAAGAGATGTTGAGATGCTGACAGAACAGAAGCTGAGATGCTGACAGAACAGAAGCTGAGATGCTGACAGAAGAGATGCTGACAGAAGAGATGCTGACAGAAGAGATGCTGAGATGCTGACAGAAGAGAAGCTGAGATGCTGACAGAAGAGATGCTGAGATGCTGACAGAAGAGAAGCTGAGATGCTGACAGAAGAGAAGCTGAGATGCTGACAGAAGAGAAGCTGAAATGCTGACAGAAGAGAAGCTGAGATGCTGACAGAAGAGAAGCTGAAATGCTGACAGAAGAGATGCTGAGATGCTGACAGAAGAGAAGCTGAGATGCTGACAGAAGAGAAGCTGAGATGCTGACAGAACAGAAGCTGAGATGCTGACAGAACAGAAGCTGAGATGCTGACAGAACAGAAGCTGAGATGCTGACAGAAGAGATGTTGAGATGCTGACAGAAGAGATGTTGAGATGTTGACAGAAGAGATGTTGAGATGCTGACAGAACAGAAGCTGAGATGCTGACAGAACAGAAGATGAAGATTCAGGGATGTAGATTCTGACAGAAGAGAAGCTGAGATGCTGACAGAACAGAAGCTGAGATTTTCAGAACAGAAGGTCAGGGTCTGACAGAAGAGATTTTCGATGCTGCAGAACAGATCTGAGATGCTGACAGAAGAGATGCTGAGATGCTGACAGAACAGAAGATGAAGATTCACAGTGTATTTTCTATATTAGCAGGTCAGGGTCTCAGATTCACAGTGTATTTTCTATATTAGCAGGTCAGGGTCTCAGATTCACAGTGTATTTTCTATATTAGCAGGTCAGGGTCTCAGATTCACAGTGTATTTTCTATATTAGCAGGTCAGGGTCTCAGATTCACAGTGTATTTTCTATATTAGCAGGTCAGGTCTCAGATTCACAGTGTATTTTCTATATTAGCAGGTCAGGGTCTCAGATTCACAGTGTATTTTCTATATTAGCAGGTCAGGTCTCAGATTCACAGTGTATTTTCTATATTAGCAGGTCAGGGTCTCAGATTCACAGTGTATTTTCTATATTAGCAGGTTAGGTCTCAGATTCACAGTGTATTTTCTATATTAGCAGGTCAGGGTCTCAGATTCACAGTGTATTTTCTATATTAGCAGGTCAGGTCTCAGATTCACAGTGTATTTTCTATATTAGCAGGTTAGGTCTCAGATTCACAGTGTATTTTCTATATTAGCAGGTCTCAGACAGACAGACAGAGTAATGTGTATTTTCTATATTAGCAGGTCAGGTCTCAGATTCACAGTGTATTTTCTATATTAGCAGGTCAGGGTCTCAGATTCACAGTGTATTTTCTATATTAGCAGGTCAGGTCTCAGATTCACAGTGCATTTTCTATATTAGCAGGTTAGGGTCTCAGATTCACAGTGTATTTTCTATATTAGCAGGTTAGGGTCAGGTCTCAGATTCACAGTGTATTTTCTAGTATTAGCAGGTTAGGGTCTCAGACAGACACAGTGTATTTTCTATATTAGCAGGTTAGGGTCTCAGACAGACAGACAGAGTAATGACACAGACAGACAGACAGAGGTTAGTGTCTCAGACAGACAGACAGAGTAATGTACGTAGGTTAGGTCTCAGACAGACAGACAGTAATGTACAGACAGGTTAGGACAGACAGACAGACAGACAGACAGAGTAATGTACGTAGGTTAGGTCTCAGACAGACAGACAGAGTAATGTACGTAGGTTAGGGTCTCAGACAGACAGAGAATGACAGGTTAGACAGACAGACAGACAGACAGAGTAATGTACGTAGGTTAGGGTCTCAGACAGACAGACAGAGTAATGTACGTAGGGTTAGGACAGACAGGTAGACAGACAGACAGACAGACAGACAGACAGACAGACAGACAGAGTAATGTACGTAGGTTAGGCCCTGACAGACAGACAGAGTAACGTCGTGAGGTTAGGGTCCTCAGACAGACAGACAGACAGACAGACAGACAGACAGACAGAGTAACGTACGAGGTTAGGTCTCAGACAGACAGACAGACAGACAGACAGACAGACAGAGTAACGACAGGGTCTCAGACAGACAGACAGACAGACAGACAGACAGAGTAACGTACGCAGTAGGTTAGGTCTCAGATAAACATACTTGGAGATGATAATCTCGTGGAGGATTTCTCCAAAGGTTTTCTGTTCCTCTCCATTCACCTGGTCACATCCTTCTACTGGGATAATCTATATATATAGAGAGAGAGACACACTGGAATGATCTACAGAGAGAGAGACACAGAGAGAGAGAGACACTGGAATGATCTACACAGAGAGAGAGAGAGACACAGAGAGAGAGAGAGAGAGAGAGAGAGAGAGAGAGAGAGAGAGAGAGAGAGAGAGAGAGAGAGAGAGAGACAGAGAGAGAGAGAGAGACAGAGAGAGAGAGAGAGACAGAGAGAGAGAGAGAGAGAGAGACAGAGAGAGAGAGAGACAGAGAGAGAGAGAGAGGTCAGGTTCAGATCAGCTCCTGCATTTTTCAGCATTTTCTTTAAAAAAGATAGATTAAGAGTCAGATAAACTTAGATTTTGTCTGGAACACATACTGGATTTTACCTCACAACATAACCCCTACTTCAAATCAAAACTTAAAACCTACAACCTGATTTTGGACGGAATTACGGAATCACCTGGAAGGTTCACAACTACCAAGGATTTTACTCTATACAGCAAATTCTCTGGAAAACAGAAACCTGAAAACACCATCCAACCTGGAACTGAGTGAGTAATGCTTAGTCTGAAACTATATCTTATTTCAAAAGCCAAGAAGAAAAATACACAACATTACTTTATAAGGACTGAATTCTAACATAATTCTGCCAAGCTTGATGCAGCTTCAACTAGCACTGACGTGTCAAGTGAGAGGTGTCAAAGCCCATTAGCCCAACAATGGCAGGAGAGTCACACAGTCTACCCCAACCAAATGGAGGGCCTTAGAAGCTCCTCCCGCTGTTCAGAGGCAATTAAAATACAGTACCCTGTGCATGTAAAGAATGAGAAGTCAAGAAAAGATTACAAAAATGAAGCTCCTTATGGAAAATCAAGAGACACTTTTTGCTGACTATTACAAAAATGGGAACATCAGCAACCTTATCTTCCACACAAACCATCCCGGGCATGGCACAGTGCTATATTAGCACACTACCCCTCTGTTACGAGAGCGGGGATTACCGAGGGGTGGAAACTCAGAATACTTGATAACGAGGACTCTGAGTCATGTAATATAAATATCTATAAGTCCGGAACAGTGATCGTACAAAGTAACCACAAACAGCTTCAGCTGGACTTTCACCTAATCAAAGAATTAGCCCAACAGGAGAAGCTCTCCCTTGATAAAGATACCCCCACCCCGAGCGGGTCAAACCAGAGCTCTTCATTATGTAACACCACAGACGAGCAACCCCCAGCGGAGAGTCAACCTCCCAGCACGGACTACCACTCCTCATTGAAATGAAGGACAAATTCACCCAGCTGGAGGTAAGACAGGTGGAGCTGGAACAGCAGGTGATTACACTTCAGTCAGCACAGACCCAGACAACAGTCCAGCACAACAACACCCCCTTAACCAGACCCGGAGAGCTGGAGGTGGACAGAGACATATCTGCACTCTGGACTGTGGTGAGACAACTTCAACAGGAGAAAGAGCAGAATCAGGAGAAGAACAGAGCATTAGAGGAGAGGATCGGACTGCTGGTGGAGGAGAGGTTGAGGGGGATGGAGGAGAGGGTGAGGGGGACGGAGGAGAGGGTGAGGGGACGGAGGAGAGGTTGAGGGGACGGCGTGTGACAGAGAACAACCCACTAGAGAGGTGGCCACCCCCACAGAGAAGCCAGCAGAACAGCCCACCCCAGCACCTGACAAAAGTTTCGACACCACAGCAGAACAGTCCACACCAGACCCTGACCATAGAGTCGACACACCACAGCAGAACAGACAAAATGAAGAACCACAAGCCCCAGCGGCTCTCACCCCCTCCGAGCACCCCCTGTCAGCCACCCTGATAGCCCTTCTGACAACCCCCTCACACCCACTGAGGACAAACACAAGACACAGATTGTACTACTTATGGACTCAAATGGGAAATATATAGAAGAAAAAAACTTTTCCCAAACATAGTGTGTCTAAACTCTGGTGTCCAAACACCCAGCGTGCCCTCGACCTTCTGTCTGAGGACCAACTAGGTTCACCCAGCCACATAATAATACACAGGCACAAACGACCTGAGAGCACAGCAGGAAAGGGTGGCAACAGCACTGAAGGGAGTGATTGAAAAGGCTTCTTCTACTTTCCCCAACGCACAAGTGGTTATCTCCACCCTGCTACCACGAAAAGACTTCCACCCTGCCACAATACAGCGGGTAAACGCAAGTATTTCCCGTGACTGTGCCTCAAAACCAAATGTTTTCCTGGCCCACCACTCCACCCTGGACTTGAACAGCCTCTATGACCAGGTCCACCTCTACAAGGCAGCAGTGCCCACCTTTGCCAGGACCCTAAAGGACATCGCTCTCAAACGTATCCCCAACACTTCACACAGGAGCAACAGATCAATAGACTCTCCACCCAGACCAGCGAGACACCCTCCCAGACCTGCAGGACCCCCCTGGACCTACACATAGAGGACCCACGCCAAGAGGAATTACATCCAGACCACAGTACACCCAGACACATCCACACCCCCACCCCAACCAATCAACACCCCCCACGTCAACCATGCCCACACCCCATTTAGGCCCCCAATCAGATCAGACCTATGCCACTCCTGCCCACCCCATGCACCCCACCCCCGCAAAGAGGGCCTCAACATGGAAGCCACACATACGCCCAGGTAGTGAGCGGGCAAACAGTCCCAACCCCCACTCTCACACTCGCCCAAGCCAATAGCATGTACCAGATGCCCTCAAAGCAGGCTCTGCTCACACTTACTGGCCTGAGGCCAAACCACACGACCAACATTGGTTAGCAGATGGACATTCTATGGAACAAAAAGCCTTCACTATATCATCCTGGAATATCCAAGGCCTGAGGTCATCTGCCTTTGGCCTAAAGAGCAGAAACTGACTTCACCAAAGAAATCGGGGTAACACAGACATTGTCATCCTGCAAGAAACCTGGTATAGAGGAGACGGACCCACTGGTTGCCCTCTCGGTTACAGAGAGCTGGTAGTCCCATCCACCAAACTACCAGGTGGGTGGTATAGAGGAGATGGACCCACTGGTTGCCCTCTAGGTTACAGAGAGCTGGTAGTCCCATCCACCAAACTACCAGGTGGGTGGTATAGAGGAGACGGACCCACTGGTTGCCCTCTAGGTTACAGAGAGCTGGTAGTCCCATCCACCACACTACCAGGTGGGTGGTATAGAGGAGATGGACCCACTGGTTGTCCTCTAGGTTACAGAGAGCTGGTAGTCCCATCCACCACACTACCAGGTGGGTGGTAGAGGAGACGGACCCACTGGTTGCCCTCTAGGTTACAGAGAGCTGGTAGTCCCATCCACCACACTACCAGGTGGGTGGTATAGAGGAGATGGACCCACTGGTTGTCCTCTAGGTTACAGAGAGCTGGTAGTCCCATCCACCACACTACCAGGTGGGTGGTATAGAGGAGATGGACCCTCCACTGGTTGCCCTCTAGGGTTACAGAGAGCTGGTAGTCCCATCCACCACACTACCAGGTGGGTGGTATAGAGGAGATGGACCCACTGGTTGTCCTCTAGGTTACAGAGAGCTGGTAGTCCCATCCACCACACTACCAGGTGGGTGGTATAGAAGAGATGGACCCACTGGTTGTCCTCTAGGTTACAGAGAGCTGGTAGTCCCATCCACCACACTACCAGGTGGGTGGTATAGAGGAGATGGACCCACTGGTTGCCCTCTAGGTTACAGAGAGCTGGTAGTCCCATCCACCACACTACCAGGTGGGTGGTATAGAGGAGACGGACCCACTGGTTGCCCTCTCTAGGTTACAGAGAGCTGGTAGGTCCCATCCACCACACTACCAGGTGGGTGGTATAGAGGAGATGGACCCACTGGTTGCCCTCTAGGTTACAGAGAGCTGGTAGTCCCATCCACCACACTACCAGGTGGGTGGTATAGAGGAGATGGACCCACTGGTTGTCCTCTAGGTTACAGAGAGCTGGTGGTCCCATCCACCACACTACCAGGTGGGTGGTATAGAGGAGATGGACCCACTGGTTGTCCTCTAGGTTACAGAGAGCTGGTAGTCCCATCCACCAAACTACCAGGTGTGAAACAGGGAAGACACTCAGGGGTATGCTAATTTGGTATAGAGCAGACCTAACTCACTCCATTAAATTAATCAAACCA
This sequence comes from Oncorhynchus keta, assembly GCF_023373465.1. Taxonomy (NCBI): domain Eukaryota; kingdom Metazoa; phylum Chordata; class Actinopteri; order Salmoniformes; family Salmonidae; genus Oncorhynchus; species Oncorhynchus keta. Next base: position 20,009 of record NW_026277808.1, on the reverse strand, counting down.
GGAACATTCTACATTTGGCTAGAAATTCAAAAGGAAATTATCCTAACAGAGAAAAATGTCCTCCTGTGTGCTACCTATATCCCCCACTAGAATCCCCATATTTTAATGAAGACAGCTTCTCCATCCTGGAGGGCGAAATCAATCATTTCCAGGCCCAGGGACATGTACTAGTCTGTGGCGACCTAAATGCCAGAACCGGACAAGAACCTGACACCCTCAGCACACAGGGGACAACATCTGCCTGGAGGTGACAGCATCCCCTCCCACATATGCCCCCTAGGCACAACTATGACAACATAACCAACAAAACGGGTCACAACTCCTGCAGCTCTGTCGCACGCTGGGTATGTACATAGTCAACGGTAGGCTTCGAGGGGACTCCTATGGTAGATACACCTATAGCTCATCTCTTGGCAGTAGTACTGTAGACTACTTTATCACTGACCTCAACCCAGAATCTCTCAGAGCGTTCACAGTCAGTCCACTAACACCCCTATCAGACCACAGCAAAATCACAGTCTACTTAAACAGAGCAATACTCAACCACGAGGCATCAAAGCCAAAGGAACTGAGTAACATTAAGAAATGCTATAGGTGGAAGGAATGCAGTTTGAAACCTACCAAAAAACAATTAGGCAACAACAAATTCAATCCCTTTTAGACAATTTCCTGGGTAAAACGTTCCACTGTAATAGTGAAGGTGTAAACTTGGCAGTAGAAAATCTTAACAGTATATTTGACCTCTCAGCTTCCCTATCAAATCTAAAAATCTCAAATAGAAAACCGAAGAAAATTAACAATAATGACAAATGGTTTGATGAGGAATGCAAAAATCTAAGAAAGAAATTGAGAAACCTGTCCAACCAAAAACATAGAGACCCGGAAAACCTGAGTCTACGCCTTCACTATGGTGAATCACTAAAACAATACAGAAACACACTACGGAAAAGAAGGAACAGCATGTCAGAAATCAGCTCAATGCAATTGAAGAATCCATAGACTCTAACCACTTCTGGGAAAATTGGAAAACACTAAACAAACAACAACACGAAGAATTATCTATCCAAAATGGAGATGTCTGGGTAAACCACTTCTCCAATCTTTTTGGTTCTATAACAAAGAACAAAGAGCAAAAACATATACATGATCAACTACAGATCTTAGAATCAACTATTAAAGACTACCAGAACCCACTGGATTCTCCAATTACATTGAATGAGTTACAGGACAAAATAAAAACCCTCCAACCCAAAAAGGCCTGTGGTGTCGATGGTATCCTCAATGAAATGATCAAATATACAGACAACAAATTCCAACTGGCTATACTAAAACTCTTTAACATCATACTTAGCTCTGGCATCTTCCCCAATATTTGGAACCAAGGACTGATCACCCCAATCCACAAAAGTGGAGACAAATTTGACCCCAATAACTACCGTGGAATATGTGTCAACAGTAACCTTGGGAAAATCCTCTGCATTATTATTAACAGCAGACTCGTACATTTCCTCAATGAAAACAATGTACTGAGCAAATGTCAAATTGGCTTTTTTACCAAATTACCGTACAACAGACCATGTATTCACCCTGCACACCTTAATTGACAACCAAACAAACCAAAACAAAGGCAAAGTCTTCTCATGCTTTGTTGATTTCAAAAAGCCTTCGACTCAATTTGGCATGAGGGTCTGCTATACAAACTGATGGAAAGTGGTGTTGGGGTAAAACATATGACATTATAAAATCCATGTACACAAACAACAAGTGTGCGGTTAAAATTGGCAAAAACACACACATTTCTTCACACAGGGTCGTGGGGTTAGACAGGGATGCAGCTTAAGCCCCACCCTCTTCAACATATATATCAACGAACTGGCGCGGGCACTAGAAAAGTCTGCAGCACCCGGCCTCCCCTGCTAGAATCCGAAGTCAAATGTCTGCTGTTTGCTGATGATCTGGTGCTTCTGTCACCAACCAAGGAGGGCCTACAGCAGCACCTAGATCTTATGCACAGATTCTGTCAGACCTGGGCCCTGACAGTAAATCTCAGTAAGACCAAAATAATGGTGTTCCAAAAAGGTCGAGTCACCAGGACCACAAATACAAATTCCATCTCGACACTGTTGCCCTAGAGCACACAAAAACTATACATACCTTGGCCTAAACATCAGCGCCACAGGTAACTTCCACAAAGGTGTGAACGATCTGAGAGACAAGGCAAGAAGGGCATTCTATGCCATCAAAAGAAACATAAATTTCAACATACCAATTAGGATTTGGCTAAAAATACTTGAATCAGTCATAGAGCCCATTGCTCCTTTATGGTTGTGAGGTCTGGGGTCCGCCACCAACCAAGACTTCACAAAATGGGACAAACACCAAATTGAGACTCTGCACGCAGAATTCTGCAAAAATATCCTCCGTGTACAACGTAAAACACCAAATAATGCATGCAGAGCAGAATTAGGACGATACCCACTAATTATCAAAATCCAGAAAAGAGCCATTA
>NW_026277808.1:0-12500 GCF_023373465.1 Oncorhynchus keta | reverse complement strand
ATTATAATACTGTCTGATAGACTGGATACCTGGAACATTATAATATAATACTGTCTGATAGACTGGATACCTGGAACATTATAATATAATACTGCCTGATAGACTGGATACCTGGAACATTATAAAATAATACTGGACTGATAGACTGGATACCTGGAACATTATAATATAATACTGTCTGATAGACTGGATACCTGGAACATTATAATATAATACTGCCTGATAGACTGGATACCTGGAACATTATAAAATAATACTGACTGATAGACTGGATACCTGGAACATCATAATACTGTCTGATAGACTGGATACCTGGAACATTATAATATAATACTGTCTGATAGACTGGATACCTGGAACATCATAATACTAATCTGATAGACTGGATACCTGGAACATTATAATATAATACTGACTGATAGAAAATGGATACATGGAATGGATTATAATATAATACTGTCTGATAGACTGGATACATGGAACATTATAATACTGGCTCCAGATATACTGGAATCTCAGTTATAATATGAACTGATAGACTGGATACCCAGAACATTTGTCATAATACTGTCTGATAGACTGGATACCTGGAACATTATAATACTGTCTGATAGACTGGATACCTGGAACATTATAATACTGTCTGATAGACTGGATACCTGGAACATTATAATATCTGAATACTGCCTGATAGACTGGATACCTGGAACATTATAACTGTGTTATTGACTAATACTGACAAATGAGAACTACTGTCTGATAGACTGGATACCTGGAACATTATAAAATAATACTGTCTGATAGACTGGATACCTGGAACATTATAATATAATACTGTCTGATAGACTGGATACCTGGAACATTATAATACTGTCTGATAGACTGGATACCTGGAACATTATAATACTGTCTGATAGACTGGATACCTGGAACATTATAATACTGTCTGATAGACTGGTATACCAGTCATTATAATACTGTCTGATAGACTGGATACCTGGAACATTATAATACCCTGATAGACTGTGTTAGCTTTTGACAGCAGTTATAATACTGCAGTCCCCAGCCCGGCCAGGAGGAGGTGCTGCTCTGCTGTTGGGAGCCCCGTCTCTCCTTCCCCAGCGGCTCACACTCATACCGCTCACACACACCTTCCTACTGGTGGCGGGCCCCTGCCGAGACACGCTCCTCCCCTCTTTAGGAGCTCCTCCCACCTTCCTACTGGTGGCGGGCCCCTCCCGAGACACGCTCCTCCCCTCTTTAGGAGCTCCTCCCACCTTCGTACTGGTGGCGGGCCCCTGCCGAGACACGCTCCTCCCCTCTTTAGGAGCTCCTCCCACCTTCCTACTGGTGGCGGGCCCCTCCCGAGACACGCTCCTCCCCTCTTTAGGAGCTCCTCCCACCTTCGTACTGTGGTGGTTTTCCTTGGGAACGTGGTCTATAGGGACGAGACTGTCCTTTGGAACGTGCTCTATAGGAACGAGACTGTCCTTGGGAACGTGGTCTTTAGGAACGAGACTGTCCCTGGGAACGTGGTCTTTAGGAACGAGACTGTCCCTGGGAACGTGGTCTTTAGGAACGAGACTGTCCTTGGGAACGTGGTCTTTAGGAACGAGACTGTCCTTGGGAACGTGCTCTTTAGGAACGAGACTGTCCTTTGGAACGTGGTCTTTAGGGACGAGACTGTCCTTTGGAACGTGGTCTTTAGGGACGAGACTGTCCTTGGGAACGTGGTCTTTAGGGACGAGACTGTCCTTGGGAACGTGGTCTTTAGGGACGAGACTGTCCTTGGGAACGTGGTCTTTAGGGACGAGACTGTCCCTGGGAACTTGCTCTTTAGGAACGAGACTGTCTTTGTCCTTGGGAACGTGGTCTTTAGGGACGAGACTGTCCCTGGGAACTTGCTCTTTAGGAACGAGACTGTCTTTGTCCTTGGGAACGTGCTCTATAGGGACGAGACTGTCCCTGGGAACGTGGTCTTTAGGGACGAGACTGTCCTTGGGAACGTGGTCTTTAGGGACGAGACTGTCCTTGGGAACTTGCTCTTTAGGGACGAGACTGTCCTTGGGAACGTGCTCTATAGGGACGAGACTGTCCTTGGGAACGTTGTCTTTAGGGACGAGACTGTCCTTGGGAACGTGGTCTTTAGGGACGAGACTGTCCCTGGGAACGTGGTCTTTAGGGACGAGACTGTGTGGTTGAGTTACGGTCAGGCTGGTCTCTCTGTGTGGTCGAGTTACGGTCAGGCTGGTCTCTCTGTGTGGTCGAGTTACGGTCAGGCTGGTCTCTCTGTGGGGTCGAGTTACGGTCAGGCTGGTCTCTCTGTGGGGTCGAGTTACGGTCAGGCTGGTCTCTCTGTGGGGTCGAGTTACGGTCAGGCTGGTCTCTCTGTGTGGTCGAGTTACGGTCAGGCTGGTCTCTCTGTGGGGTCGAGTTACGGTCAGGCTGGTCTCTCTGTGGGGTCGGGTTTCGGTCAGGCTGGTCTCTCTGTGGGGTCGAGTTACGGTCAGGCTGGTCTCTCTGTGGGGTCGAGTTACGGTCAGGCTGGTCTCTCTGTGGGGTCGAGTTACGGTCAGGCTGGTCTCTCTGTGGGGTCGGGTTTCGGTCAGGCTGGTCTCTCTGTGGGGTCGAGTTACGGTCAGGCTGGTCTCTCTGTGTGGTCGAGATACGGTCAGGCTGGTCTCTCTGTGGGGTCGAGTTACGGTCAGGCTGGTCTCTCTGTGGGGTCGAGTTACGGTCAGGCTGGTCTCTCTGTGGGGTCGAGTTACGGTCAGGCTGGTCTCTCTGTGGGGTCGGGTTACGGTCAGCCTCCCCAGCTGTACCTCACAGTGTGTGATCAGTCTCTGCTTCACCCTGACAGGTTCCTCACTGGTCCGCCTGACAGACCCGATACGGCCCAGAGACTGACCGCTGTCGTTGACCGCACGGTCTACAGACTGCCCTTCATTCACTGACCCTGTGTGGTCTCTAGAGGGATCCCAGATCTCCGAGTGGTCTCCAGACTGCCCTTCATTCACTGACCCTGTGTGGTCTCTAGAGGGATCCCAGATCTCCGAGTGGTCTACAGACTGCCCTTCATTCCCTGACCCTGTGCGGTCTCTAGAGGGATCCCAGATCTCCGAGTGGTCGATGGACTGACCCCTCGTCGCCGAGCGCACGTGGTCAACAGATCGGCCGTTGTCATGTGACCGTGTCTGGTCGACGCAGGGCGTGAACTTGTGGTGTTGCCGTGCAGTTTGTGCACTCTCTCTAGCCGTACGACACAGCCCCGTGTCAGACACCTCGCCTTCACTACCTCGGCCAGCCAATCCTGTCCCACCGTCGCCGACACAAAATGGCTGCCGTCCTCAGTTTCCTCCCCGGTCCTGTCCGGGTCAGTCTTCTCACAGGCAACCGCGGAGAACAGCTCCGGGCTCGGCTGCTCACCGACGCCATCTTGGATGGCCGAGTCTCCATTCCGGCTCCCGTTACTCCTCAGACTGGTTGATCCACGGGGAGTCGGCTCTTCACGGTTTCCTACCTCTGGTTGTCCCACTGCCTGGCCCAGCTCTGTGAGAGAGACGGGGTCCTCTAGAACGTCGAGCTCCTCCTCCTCGGTGGTGTTCAGAGAGATGATGTCACTGGCGAGGTTGGGTGGACGGACGAAGGAGGGAGGAGGAGGAGGGAGGGAACGTGAGCTGGGGGTGGAGGAGAAGAGAGGTTTCCTGTGGCAGGAGCGCTCGGGCGACACGTTCAGAGAGATGTCTCGCAGGAAATCGTTACTGTTGGTTACTCCGCTGTTACCCAGGTCGACCAATGAGCTGTCAGCGTTGGCCAGGGCCCGCCCCTGTTTGGCACGGCGAGGGAAGGAACGCTGGACCCGTACTTCTCTTCCACCCTGGACGAAGTCATCGGAGGAGTTGAGGCTGAGCTGGGCCAGCAGGACCTAGAGACACACACAGAGAGAGACAGAGAGACAGAGAGACAGAGACACACAGAGACAGAGACACACAGAGAGACAGAGACACACAGAGAGACAGAGACACACAGAGAGACAGAGAGAGACACACACAGAGAGAGAGAGAGAGAGAGAGAGACACACACAGAGAGAGAGAGACACACAGAGAGAGAGACACACACAGAGAGAGAGAGAGAGAGAGACACACAGAGAGAGAGAGAGAGACACAGAGAGAGAGAGAGAGACACAGAGAGAGAGAGAGAGACAGAGAGAGAGAGAGAGAGAGAGAGACACACACAGAGAGACACAAACACAGGGGTTAGGATCTCTCAGGGGACACGATGTAGCTCACAATTTATGACCAGAGCCACTGTGGAGAAGGGATGGAGAGGAGAACGAGGCCTCGGGAGGAGTGACTGTAGGATGGAGAGGGAGAATGGGGCCTCGGGGGAGTGACTGTAGGATGGAGAGGGAGAACGGGGCCTCGAGGGGAGTGACTGTAGGATGGAGAGGGAGAACGGGGCCTCGGGGAGTGACGGTAGGATGGAGAGGGAGAACGGGGCCTCGGGGGGAGTGACTGTAGGATGGAGAGGGAGAACGGGGCCTCGAGGGGAGTGACTGTAGGATGGAGAGGGAGAACGGGGCCTCGGGGGAGTGACTGTAGGATGGAGAGGGAGAATGGGGCCTCGGGGAGTGACTGTAGGATGGAGAGGGAGAACGGGGCCTCGGGGGAGTGACTGTAGGATGGAGAGGGAGAACGGGGCCTCGAGGGGAGTGACTGTAGGATGGAGAGGAGAACGGGGCCTCGGGAGGAGTGACTGTAGGATGGAGAGGGAGAACGGGGCCTCGGGGGAGTGACTGTAGGATGGAGAGGGAGAACGGGGCCTCGGGGGAGTGACTGTAGGATGGAGAGGATCGGGAGAACGGGGCCTCAGGGGGAGTCACTGTAGGATGGAGAGGGAGAACGGGGCCTCGGGAGGAGTGACTGTAGGATGGAGAGGAGAACGGGGCCTCGAGGGGAGTGACTGTAGGATGGAGAGGAGAACGAGGCCTCGGGAGGAGTGACTGTAGGATGGAGAGGGAGAACGGGGCCTCGGGGGGAGTGACTGTAGGATGGAGAGGAGAACGGGGCTTCGGGGGAGTGACTGTAGGATGGAGAGGGAGAACGGGGCCTCGGGGGAGTGACTGTAGGATGGAGAGGGAGAACGGGGCCTCGAGGGGAGTGACTGTAGGATGGATCGGGAGAACGGGGCTTCGGGGAGTGACTGTAGGATGGAGAGGGAGAACGGGGCCTCGGGGGAGTGGACGGTAGGATGGAGAGGGAGAACGGGGCCTCGGGGGGAGTGACTGTAGGATGGATCGGAGAACGGGGCCTCGGGGGAGTGACTGTAGGATGGAGAGGGAGAACGGGGCCTCGGGGAGTGACGGTAGGATGGAGAGGGGGAGAACGGGGCCTCGGGGGAGTGACTGTAGGATGGAGAGGGAGAACGGGGCCTCGAGGGGAGTGACTGTAGGATGGAGAGGGAGAACGGGCCTCGAGGGGAGTGACTGTAGGATGGAGAGGGAGAACGGGGCCTCAGGGGGAGTGACTGTAGGATGGAGAGGGAGAACGGGGCCTCAGGGGGAGTGACTGTAGGATGGAGAGGGAGAACGGGGCCTCAGGGGGAGTGACTGTAGGATGGAGAGAGAGAACGGGGCCTCGGGGGGAGTGACGGTAGGATGGAGAGGGAGAACGGGGCCTCGGGGAGTGACGGTAGGATGGAGAGGGAGAACGGGGCCTCGGGGAGTGACTGTAGGATGGAGAGGGAGAACGGGCCTCGGGGGAGTGACTGTAGGATGGAGAGGGAGAACGGGGCCTCGGGGGAGTGACGGTAGGATGGAGAGGGAGAACGGGGCCTCAGGGGAGTGACTGTAGGGGAGAGGGAGAACTGGGCCTAGGATGGATGAGGGAGAACGGGGCCTCGGGGGAGTGACTGTAGGATGGAGAGGGAGAACGGGGCCTCGGGGGAGTGACTGTAGGATGGAGAGGGAGAACGGGGCCTCGGGGGAGTGACTGTAGGATGGAGAGGGAGAACGGGGCCTCGGGGAGTGACTGTAGGATGGAGAGAGAGAACGGGGCCTCAGGGGAGTGACTGTAGGATGGAGAGGGAGAACGGGCCTCGGGGGAGTGACGGTAGGATGGAGGGGAGAACGGGGCCTCGGGGGAGTGACGGTAGGATGGAGAGGGAGAACGGGGCCTCGGGGGAGTTACGTAGGATGGAGAGGAGAACGGGGCCTCGGGGGAGTGACTGTAGGATGGAGAGGGAGAACGGGGCCTCAGGGGAGTGACTGTAGGATGGAGAGGGAGAACGGGGCCTCGGGGGAGTGACTGTAGGATGGAGAGGGAGAACGGGGCCTCGGGGGAGTGACTGTAGGATGGAGAGGGAGAACGGGGCCTCGAGGGGAGTGACTGTAGGATGGAGGGGGAGTGACTGTAGGATGGAGAGGGAGAACGGGGCCTCGGGGGAGTGACTGTAGGATGGAGAGGGAGAACGGGGCCTCGGGGGGAGTGACTGTAGGATGGAGAGGGAGAACGGGGCCTCGGGGGAGTGACGGTAGGATGGAGAGGGAGAACGGGGCCTCGAGGGGAGTGACTGTAGGATGGAGAGGGAGAACGGGGCCTCGGGGGGAGTGACTGTAGGATGGATCGGGAGAACGGGGCCTCGGGGGAGTGACTGTAGGATGGAGAGGGAGAACGGGGCCTCAGGGGGAGTGACTGTAGGATGGAGAGGGAGAACGGGCCTCGGGGGAGTGACGGTAGGATGGATCGGGAGAACGGGGCCTCGGGGGAGTGACTGGATGGAGGATGGATTGGGAGAACGGGGCCTCGGGGGAGTGACGGTAGGATGGAGAGGGAGAACGGGGCTTCAGGGGGAGTGACTGTAGGATGGATTGGGAGAACGGGGCCTCGGGGGAGTGACGGTAGGATGGAGAGGGAGAACGGGGCCTCGGGGGAGTGACTGTAGGATGGAGAGGATCGGGAGAACGGGGCCTCGGGGGGAGTGACTGTAGGGGGAGTGACTGTAGGATGGAGAGGGAGAACGGGGCCTCGGGGGAGAGAATATTCCAGGTATACAGTCTTACACTGAGTTTCCTCTTGGGGGCTTTGTGTTTGGCGGTTGTTGCTCCCCTACGATGAGTCACAAACTTCCCTGGAGCCAAAACTGGAGACGGACTGAGAGAGAAGGAGGAGAGAGAGAGAGAGAGAGAGAGAGAGTCTATTGAAACCTGATTGATCGACTGATCAGCCTAGTGGTTAGAGTGTAGAGGAGGCAGGTAGCCTAGTGGTTAGAGTGTAGAGGAGGCAGGTAGTCTAGTGGTTAGAGGAGGCAGGTAGTCTAGTGGTTAGAGTGTAGAGGAGGCAGGTAGTCTAGTGGTTAGAGTGTAGAGGAGGCAGGTAGCCTAGTGGTTAGAGTGTAGAGGAGGCAGGTAGCCTAGTGGTTAGAGTGTAGAGGAGGCAGGTAGCCTAGTGGTTAGAGTGTAGAGGTGGCAGGTAGACTAGTGGTTAGAGTGTAGAGGAGGCAGGTAGTCTAGTGGTTAGAGTGTAGAAGCGGCAGGTAGCCTAGTGGTTAGAGTGTAGAGGAGGCAGGTAGCCTAGTGGTTAGAGTGTAGAGGAGGCAGGTAGCCTAGTGGTTAGAGTGTAGAGGAGGCAGGTAGCCTAGTGGTTAGAGTGTAGAGGAGGCAGGTAGCCTAGTGGTTAGAGTGTAGAGGAGGCAGGTAGTGGTTTGAGAGTGTAGTGGTTAGAGTGGTTAGAGGAGGCAGGTAGTCCTAGTGGTTAGAGTGTAGAGGAGGCAGGTAGCCTAGTGGTTAGAGTGTGGAGGAGGCAGGTAGCCTAGTGGTTAGAGTGTAGAGGAGGCAGGTAGTCTAGTGGTTAGAGTGTAGAGGAGGCAGGTAGTCTAGTGGTTAGAGTGTGAGGAGGCAGGTAGCCTAGTGGTTAGAGTGTAGAGGAGGCAGGTAGCCTAGTGGTTAGAGTGTAGAGGAGGCAGGTAGCCTAGTGGTTAGAGTGTAGAGGAGGCAGGTAGCCTAGTGGTTAGAGTGTAGAGGAGGCAGGTAGCCTAGTGGTTAGAGTGTAGAGGAGGCAGGTAGCCTAGTGGTTAGAGTGTAGAGGAGAGGCAGGTAGCCTAGTGGTTAGAGTGTAGAGGAGGCAGGTAGTCTAGTGGTTAGAGTGTAGAGGAGGCAGGTAGCCTAGTGGTTAGAGTGTAGAGGAGGCAGGTAGCCTAGTGGTTAGAGTGTAGAGGAGGCAGGTAGCCTAGTGGTTAGAGTGTAGAGGAGGCAGGTAGCCTAGTGGTTAGAGGAGAGGAGGCAGGTAGTCTAGTGGTTAGAGTGTAGAGGAGGCAGGTAGAGGAGGCAGGTAGTCTAGTGGTTAGAGTGTAGAGGAGGCAGGTAGTCTAGTGGTTAGAGTGTAGGAGGCAGGTAGTCTAGTGGTTAGAGTAGGTAGACTAGTGGTTAGAGGAGGCAGGTAGTCTAGTGGCTGAGTGGTTAGAGTGTAGAGGAGGCAGGTAGACTAGTGGTTAGAGTGTAGAGGAGGCAGGTAGACTAGTGGTTAGAGTGTAGAGAGGCAGGTAGCCTAGTGGTTAGAGTGTAGAGGAGGCAGGCAGGTAGCCTAGTGGTTAGAGTGTAGAGGAGGCAGGTAGCCTAGTGGTTAGAGTGTAGAGGAGGCAGGTAGTCTAGTGGTTAGAGTGTAGAGGAGGCAGGTAGCCTAGTGGTTAGAGTGTAGAGGAGGTAGGTAGTCTAGTGGTTAGAGTGTAGAGGAGGCAGCCTAGTGGTTAGAGTGTAGAGGAGGTAGGTAGCCTAGTGGTTAGAGTGTAGAGGAGGCAGGTAGTCTAGTGGTTAGAGTGTAGAGGAGGCAGGTAGCCTAGTGGTTAGAGTGTAGAGGAGGTAGGTAGCCTAGTGGTTAGAGTGTAGAGGAGGTAGGTAGCCTAGTGGTTAGAGTGTAGAGGAGGTAGGTAGCCTAGTGGTTAGAGTGTAGAGGAGGTAGGTAGTCTAGTGGTTAGAGTGTAGAGGAGGTAGGTAGCCTAGTGGTTAGAGTGTAGAGGAGGTAGGTAGCCTAGTGGTTAGAGTGTAGAGGAGGTAGGTAGCCTAGTGGTTAGAGTGTAGAGGAGGTAGGTAGTCTAGTGGTTAGAGTGTAGAGGAGGTAGGTAGCCTAGTGGTTAGAGTGTAGAGGAGGTAGGTAGCCTAGTGGTTAGAGTGTAGAGGAGGTAGGTAGCCTAGTGGTTAGAGTGTAGAGGAGGTAGGTAGACTAGTGGTTAGAGTGTAGAGGAGGTAGGTAGACTAGTGGTTAGAGTGTAGAGGAGGCAGGTAGCCTAGTGGTTAGAGTGTAGAGGAGGTAGGTAGCCTAGTGGTTAGAGTGTAGAGGAGGTAGGTAGCCTAGTGGTTAGAGGAGGCAGGTAGTCTAGTGGTTAGAGGAGGCAGGTAGTCTAGTGGTTAGAGGAGGTAGGTAGACTAGTGGTTAGAGTGTAGAGGAGGCAGGTAGCCTAGTGGTTAGAGTGTAGAGGAGGTAGGTAGCCTAGTGGTTAGAGTGTAGAGGAGGTAGGTAGCCTAGTGGTTAGAGTGTAGAGGCAGGTAGACTAGTGGTTAGAGTGTAGAGGAGGCAGGTAGCCTAGTGGTTAGAGTGTAGAGGAGGCAGGTAGCCTAGTGGTTAGAGTGTAGAGGAGGCAGGTAGCCTAGTGGTTAGAGTGTAGAGGAGGCAGGTAGCCTAGTGGTTAAGAGTGTAGAGGAGGCAGGTAGTCTAGTGGTTAGAGTGTAGAGGAGGCAGGTAGCCTAGTGGTTAGAGTGTAGAGGAGGCAGGTAGCCTAGTGGTTAGAGTGTAGAGGAGGCAGGTAGCCTAGTGGATAGAGTGTAGAGGAGGTAGGTAGACTAGTGGTTAGAGTGTAGAGTGTATTATTATATTATATTATATTATTATTATTATTATTATATTAGAGGAGGCAGGTAGCCTAGTGGTTAGAGTGTAGAGGAGGTAGGCAGCCAAGTGGTTAGAGTGTAGAGGAGGCAGGTAGTCTAGTGGTTAGAGTGTAGAGGAGGCAGGTAGCCTAGTGGTTAGAGTGTAGAGGAGTTAGGTAGCCTAGTGGTTAGAGTGTAGAGGAGGTAGGCAGCCAAGTGGTTAGAGGAGGCAGGTAGTCTAGTGGTTAGAGTGTAGAGGAGGCAGGTAGTCTAGTGGTTAGAGTGTAGAGGAGGCAGGTAGACTAGTGGTTAGAGTGTAGAGGAGGCAGGTAGCCTAGTGGTCAGAGTGTAGAGGAGGTAGGTAGCCTAGTGGTTAGAGTGTAGAGGAGGCAGGTAGCCTAGTGGTTAGAGTGTAGAGGAGGTAGGTAGCCTAGTGGTTAGAGTGTAGAGGAGGTAGGCAGCCAAGTGGTTAGAGGAGGCAGGTAGTCTAGTGGTTAGAGTGTAGAGGAGGCAGGTAGTCTAGTGGTTAGAGGAGGTAGGTAGACTAGTGGTTAGAGTGTAGAGGAGCAGGTAGTCTAGTGGTTAGAGGAGGTAGGTAGACTAGTGGTTAGAGGAGGCAGGTAGTCTAGTGGTTAGAGTGTAGAGGAGGCAGGTAGACTAGTGGTTAGAGTGTAGAGGCAGGTAGACTAGTGGTTAGAGTGTAGAGGAGGCAGGTAGCCTAGTGGTTAGAGTGTAGAGGAGGTAGGTAGCCTAGTGGTTAGAGTGTAGAGGAGGCAGGTAGCCTAGTGGTTAGAGTGTAGAGGAGGCAGGTAGTCTAGTGGTTAGAGGAGGCAGGTAGCCTAGTGGTTAGAGTGTAGAGGAGGTAGGTAGCCTAGTGGTTAGAGTGTAGAGGAGGCTGGTAGTCTAGTGGTTAGAGTGTAGAGGAGGCAGGTAGCCTAGTGGTTAGAGTGTAGAGGAGGTAGGTAGTCTAGTGGTTAGAGTGTAGAGGAGGTAGGTAGCCTAGTGGTTAGAGTGTAGAGGAGGCAGGTAGCCTAGTGGTTAGAGTGTAGAGGAGGTAGGTAGCCTAGTGGTTAGAGTGTAGAGGAGGCAGGTAGCCTAGTGGTTAGAGTGTAGAGGAGGTAGGTAGCCTAGTGGTTAGAGTGTAGAGGAGGCAGGTAGCCTAGTGGTTAGAGTGTAGAGGAGGCAGGTAGCCTAGTGGTTAGAGTGTAGAGGAGGTAGGTAGCCCAGTGGTTAGAGTGCAGAGGAGGCAGGCAGCCCAGTGGTTAGAGTGTAGAGGAGAGTTAGGTAGCCCAGTGGTTAGAGTGCAGAGGAGGCAGGCAGCCCAGTGGTTAGAGAGGAGGCAGGTAGTCCAGTGGTTAGAGTGCAGAGGAGGCAGGTAGTCCCAGTGGTTAGAGTGTAGAGGAGGCAGGTAGCCTAGTGGTTAGAGTGTAGAGGAGGCAGGTAGTTTCGTGGTTAGAGTGTAGAGGAGGCAGGTAGCCTAGTGGTTAGAGTGTAGAGGAGGTAGGTAGCCTAGTGGTTAGAGTGTAGAGAAGGTAGGTAGCCTAGTGGTTAGAGTGCAGAGGAGGTAGGGCAGTCTAGTGGTTAGAGTGCAGAGGAGGTAGGTAGCCTAGTGGTTAGAGTGTGATGAGGTAGGTAGCCTAGTGGTCAGAGTGTAGAGGAGGGTAGGTAGCCTAGTGGTTAGAGTGTAGATGAGGTAGGTAGTCTAGTGGTTAGAGTGTAGAGGAGGTAGGTAGCCTAGTGGTTAGAGTGTAGAGGAGGTAGGTAGCCTAGTGGTTAGAGTGTAGAGGAGGGTAGGTAGCCTAGTGGTTAGAGTGTAGAGGAGGTAGGTAGACTAGTGGTTAGAGTGTAGAGGAGGTAGGTAGACTAGTGGTTAGAGTGTAGAGAAGGTAGGTAGCCTAGTGGTTAGAGTGTAGAGGAGGTAGGTAGTCTAGTGGTTAGAGTGTAGAGGAGGTAGGTAGCCTAGTGGTTAGAGTGTAGAGGAGGTAGGTAGCCTAGTGGTCAGAGTGTAGAGGAGGTAGGTAGCCTAGTGGTTAGAGTGTAGATGAGGTAGGTAGTCTAGTGGTTAGAGTGTAGAGGAGGTAGGTAGCCTAGTGGTTAGAGTGTAGAGGAGGTAGGTAGCCTAGTGGTTAGAGTGTAGAGGAGGTAGGTAGCCTAGTGGTTAGAGTGTAGAGGAGGTAGGTAGACTAGTGGTTAGAGTGTAGAGGAGGTAGGTAGACTAGTGGTTAGAGTGTAGAGGAGGCAGGTAGCCTAGTGGTTAGAGTGTAGAGGAGGTAGGTAGTCCTAGTGGTTAGAGTGTAGAGGAGGTAGGTAGCCTAGTGGTTAGAGGAGGCAGGTAGTCTAGTGGTTAGAGGAGGCAGGTAGTCTAGTGGTTAGAGGTAGAGGTAGGCAGACTAGTGGTTAGAGTGTAGAGGAGGCAGGTAGCCTAGTGGTTAGAGTGCAGAGGAGGTAGGTAGCCCTAGTGGTTAGAGTGTAGAGGAGGTAGGTAGCCTAGTGGTTAGAGTGTAGAGGCAGGTAGGTAGCCTAGTGGTTAGAGTGTAGAGGAGGCAGGTAGCCTAGTGGTTAGAGTGTAGAGGAGGTAGGTAGCCTAGTGGTTAAGAGTGTAGAGGAGGCAGGTAGCCTAGTGGTTAAGAGTGTAGAGGAG
>NW_026277807.1:0-30642 GCF_023373465.1 Oncorhynchus keta | reverse complement strand
ACACCTTATTGAACAGCAAGGAACGTGAAGCAACACCAACACAGGCACAGACACATGCATACAAACACACGATAACGTATGCACTATACACATGCGTACACATGGATTTTGTGTTGTAGATATGTTGTAGTAGAATAAGGGTCCGAAGGTACACATTTAATATGTGAATTTATTGTCATGTTTTTAAATTGTTATAACTGTCTTAATTTTGCTAGACCCCAGGAGAAGTAGCAAGCTAATGGGGATCCATAATAAATACAAAAACACACACACACACACACACTCAGAGTCAGATACATAGATGAATAGGTGAAAGAGACACTGAGAACTAGAGAAGGAACGGGTGGAAAGAATAGAGCAAACAGATGGTTCTAGCTTAGGGTTTACGAAAGTGTCAGGTAGAAGAAGAAGAAGAAGAACAGAAACAAGAGCAAGAACAATAAAGATGCCAATGAAGAACATGGAGGTAGGAGGGGTTATGGTGATGTTGTTTCTGTGCATACTGGCTATGTCCTGTAATGTTAAATACAAGTCAAGTTAGTTTTTTTATTGTTAAACGACAGTGGGCACAACTGGAGTCACATGTGCAAAACTCTAACTACAGTCTGCACTACCAACAGTCACCTGAGCTAAACAGTTCACATCACCTGCAAAACTCATTCCAAGCAACACAACTCTTAACACATGGCTCAAAACACGCTCAGTGCAGCCAAACACTATGCACAACCCTCACTGAGTTAACACACACTGTCACTCAGAACACACTGAGAGTAAAAACACTAGCATCAAACACCAATACAGAAAATACAAACTTTTCATCTTTACAGTTTGAACAATTTCAGTGACTTCATACAAAGTAATATTTTCTTCAAAGAAAAGTGACATTCTTTCACATGATTTATTAAAATTTTTAGAACATAACAATTCTTTAATTAAGGTAAATGAAAATTAGCAGTTTGCTTCAATAGTCTGTAGTAATTTACGGAATTACAGTAATGAGAAGAAAAAGGTAGAAACTAAAAGTACATACTGTAATTCGATCAAATAATTGAGGGGCTAATCCTGCCTCTCTCTAGCATCAGGCCACAGGTTTTCTTCAACATCACATCTAATGTTTTCTCTTGCCATGCACCTGGGGAAGAACCTTCTGGAGTGCCTTATCCATCCCTGGCAGTCCTCTGGACTCGTGTCCTCACATCCGGCACGCATGGCTTCCAAAAGAGACATTTGGTCATGTGGGTGGTGACCAAACACTTTCCACCTCCAGGCAGAGAAAAACTCCTCTATTGGGTTGAGGAAGGGTGAATATGCAGGCAGGTACAAAACCATAAATCTGTGATGTGCTGCAAACCAATCTGTGACAGCTGCAGAGTGGTGAAAAGCAACGTTATGGCTCCCCCTTTTCTGCTGGCACTAGCTGAGCATAGAGCCGTTCTAGCAAAGCTATACGCCTTTCTGTGTTGTATGGGCCAATGAGTGGTGTGTTGAGAAGCAAACCATCATTGGCCATTGCAGCACACATGGTGATATTTCCCCCTTTGGCCTGGAACCTCCACAGTGGCCCTTTGACCTATAACATTCCTTCCTCTGCGCCGTGTTTTGGCAAGGTTAAAAGCCAGCTTCATCGATAAATACAAATGAATGTGGTCTTTCCAGTGCTTCCACCTCCATTACTCTCTGAAAAACAGTAAGTGCACAGTTTTACTGTAGAAATGCTAGTGTTTTTCTACTGTAAATATTTTGTATAGCTGTGTACGTAACCTCAGACGTCTTACCTGGACATATTGGTATCTTTGCTCTTTTACATTTACATTTAAGTCATTTAGCAGACGCTCTTATCCAGAGCGACTTACAAATTGGTGCATTCACCTTATGACATCCAGTGGAACAGTCACTTTACAATAGTGCATCTAAATCTTAAAAGGGGGGGGGGGAGAAGGATTACTTATCCTATCCTAGGTATTCCTTAAAGAGGTGGGGTTTCAGGTGTCTCCGGAAGTTGGTGATTGATTCCGCTGTCCTGGCGTCGTGAGGGAGTTTGTTCCACCATTGGGGGGCCAGAGCAGCGAACAGTTTTGACTGGGCTGAGCGGGAACTGTACTTCCTCAGTGGTAGGGAGGCGAGCAGGCCAGAGGTGGATGAACGCAGTGCCCTTGTTTGGGTGTAGGGCCTGATCAGAGCCTGGAGGTACTGAGGTGCCGTTCCCCTCACAGCTCCGTAGGCAAGCACCATGGTCTTGTAGCGGATGCGAGCTTCAACTGGAAGCCAGTGGAGAGAGCGGAGGAGCGGGGTGACGTGAGAGAACTTGGGAAGGTTGAACACCAGACGGGCTGCGAGCGTTCTGGATGAGTTGTAGGGGTTTAATGGCACAGGCAGGGAGCCCAGCCAACAGCGAGTTGCAGTAATCCAGACGGGAGATGACAAGTGCCTGGATTAGGACCTGCGCCGCTTCCTGTGTGAGGCAGGGTCGTACTCTGCGGATGTTGTAGAGCATGAACCTACAGGAACGGGCCACCGCCTTGATGTTAGTTGAGAACGACAGGGTGTTGTCCAGGATCACGCCAAGGTTCTTAGCGCTCTGGGAGGAGGACACAATGGAGTTGTCAACCGTGATGGCGAGATCATGGAACGGGCAGTCCTTCCCCGGGAGGAAGAGCAGCTCCGTCTTGCCGAGGTTCAGCTTGAGGTGGTGATCCGTCATCCACACTGATATGTCTGCCAGACATGCAGAGATGCGATTCGCCACCTGGTCATCAGAAGGGGAAAGGAGAAGATTAATTGTGTGTCGTCTGCATAGCAATGATAGGAGAGACCATGTGAGGTTATGACAGAGCCAAGTGACTTGGTGTATAGCGAGAATAGGAGAGAGCCTAGAACAGAGCCCTGGGGGACACCAGTGGTGAGAGCGCGTGGTGAGGAGACAGATTCTCGCCACGCCACCTGGTAGGAGCGACCTGTCAGGTAGGACGCAATCCAAGCGTGGGCTGCGCCGGAGATGCCCAACTCGGAGAGGGTGGAGAGGAGGATCTGATGGTTCATAGTATCGAAGGCAGCCGATAGGTCTAGAAGGATGAGAGCAGAGGAGAGAGAGTTAGCGAGGAGAAGGGGGAGGGGAGGAGGATTCAGGAGGGAGGAGAAGGTGGCAAAGAGCTTCCTAGGGTTAGAGGCAGAAGCTTGGAATTTAGAGTGGTAGAAAGTGGCTTTAGCAGCAGAGACAGAAGAGGAAAATGTAGAGAGGAGGGAGCGAAAGGATGCCAGGTCCGCAGGGAGGCGAAGTTTTCCTCCATTTCCGCTCGGCTGCCCGGAGCCCTGTTCTGTGAGCTCGCAATGAGTCGTCGAGCCACGGAGCGGGAGGGGAGGACCGAGCCGGCCTGGAGGATAGGGGGCATAGAGAGTCAAAGGATGCAGAAAGGGAGGAGAGGAGGGTTGAGGAGGCAGAATCAGGAGATAAGTTGGAGAAGGTTTGAGCAGAGGGAAGAGATGATAGGATGGAAGAGGAGAGAGTAGCGGGGGGAGAGAGAGCGAAGGTTGGGACGGCGCGATACCATCCGAGTAGGGGCAGTGTGGGAAGTGTTGGATGAGAGCGAGAGGGAAAAGGATACAAGGTAGTGGTCGGAGACTTGGAGGGGAGTTGCAATGAGGTTAGTGGAAGAACAGCATCTAGTAAAGATGAGGTCGAGCGTATTGCCTGCCTTGTGAGTAGGGGGAAGGTGAGAGGGTGAGGTCAAAAGAGGAGAGGAGTGGAAAGAAGGAGGCAGAGAGGAATGAGTCAAAGGTAGACGTGGGGAGGTTAAAGTCGCCCAGAACTGTGAGAGGTGAGCCGTCCTCAGGAAAGGAGCTTATCAAGGCATCAAGCTCATTGATGAACTCTCCGAGGAACCTGGAGGGCGATAAATGATAAGGATGTTAAGCTTGAAAGGGCTGGTAACTGTGACAGCATGGAATTCAAAGGAGGCGATAGACAGATGGGTAAGGGAGAAAGAGAGAATGACCACTTGGGAGAGATGAGGATCCCGGTGCCACCACCCCGCTGACCAGAAGCTCTCGGGGTGTGCGAGAACACGTGGGCGGACGAAGAGAGAGCAGTAGGAGTGGCAGTGTTATCTGTGGTGATCCATGTTTCCGTCAGTGCCAAGAAGTCGAGGGACTGGAGGGAGGCATAGGCTGAGATGAACTCTGCCTTGTTGGCCGCAGATCGGCAGTTCCAGAGGCTACCGGAGACCTGGAACTCCACGTGGGTCGTGCGCGCTGGGACCACCAGATTAGGGTGGCCGCGGCCACGCGGTGTGGAGCGTTTGTATGGTCTGTGCAGAGAGGAGAGAACAGGGATAGACAGACACATAGTTGACAGGCTACAGAAGAGGCTACGCTAATGCAAAGGAGATTGGAATGACAAGTGGACTACACGCCTCGAATGTTCAGAAAGTTAAGCTTACGTAGCAAGAATCTTATTGACTAAAATGATTAAAATGATACAGTACTGCTGAAGTAGGCTAGCTGGCAGTGGCTGCGCTGTTGAATTTGTAGGCTAGCTGGCAGTGGCTGCGTTGTTGACACTACACTAATCAAGTTGTTCCGTTGAGTGTAATAGTTTCTACAGTGCTGCTATTCGGGGTTAGCTGGCTAGCTAGCAGTGTTGATTACGTTACGTTGCGTTAAAAGAACGACAATAGCTGGCTAGCTAACCTAGAAAATCGCCTAGACTACACAATTATCTTTGATACAAAGATACGTAGCTAGCTATAGAATAGCCATGATCAAACAAACTAAACCAGCAATGTAAATAAAATTAAATGAAAATGTGATACTACCTGTGACAAAGTGGAATGCGACCGTAGTTGTTGAGTTCTATTCGAAGACGTTGGTTAGGCTGTTACTAGCTAGCAGTGTCTCCTACGTTAAGGACGACAAATTAGCTGGCTAGCTTAACCTCGGTAAATTCTAAGATAATCACTCTAAGACTACACACTCTAAACTACCAATTATCTTGGATACGAAGACAGCAAAGACAGCCTGTCAAGCACAACACTACACTAATCAAGTCGTTCAAGTTGAGTGTAATAGTTTCCTACAGTGCTGCTAATCGGGTGGACGTTTGCTAGCTGGCTATTGCTGGACAGAGCAGTGAAGACTACGTTAGGACTGACGAAATACGATAATTACGCAATTATCTTTGATACAAAGACGGCTATGTAGCTAGTAAAGAAGAAATTGCTAAGATTAGACAAATCAAACCGTTGTACTATAATGAAATGTAAATGAAATGTAATGAAAAAGTTATACCTGCGGAGGCGAAATGCGGATGCGACCTTCGCTCCAACCCGAAGTACCCGGTCACTGTTTCTCTCGAACGGTACAGTGTATAACTGTTTCATTGTAACTTGGTGTTTCTTTAGGACTGAGCAATAGTTGTTGTGCTGACAGAATTAACATTTTCAAATATATCATTATCAGCCAGCACTCTAGCTTGAATCTCCCATTAGTGTGGGCATTGTTGACAACAACCATGTCAACAATAGCATTTTCCTGCGCATCTGAAAATATTTTTCCTCTTCCCCCCTGTTGGGGGCAGCCTTTGGGTCCTGTTGGTAAAAATATATTTTACAGTCAAACTTACTGTAATATATCTGTGTAAATATTCTATAATTGCACACAAAAATAGATTCCTGTAATGTTTCTCACTTACTGTAAGGATGTAACTCTCACCTGTTTGCATGATGGAAAACGCATTACAGATGCCACTGTGGATCTTGCAGATTGGGTTGCACCCTCAACCCCTGCCTTCAATGAGAGACCATGGTTCACGACATGGTCTATAAGTGTAGCCCTTTATTTCATCTGAAAACAGCTCTTTGTCTTTTTGTCTTCCTCCACGCATCCGCCCCTCTCCTGTCACCCTTCTCCCTTCACGAACCCATCTTCCTTGTTCCATTTCAAAAATGAGTCTTTCTGAGCTCTACCTATATATATATATATACTGTAATATGTGTGTGTGTTCACTAACAAGTCTAAAAACAAGACACCTGCTTAGCCTTCAGCTGAAATTGCAATCAGCAGTGTTTGAAAGGCACGAGGCTGAAATCTATTCCGTTTTGAATGTGTGGTTCACAGTTTTGACAGCAGTGTGTTAGCATTTGAACAAAGTGCTGTAAATCCACAGTGTTGTGCAGGTTGTGGTTAAGTTATGGGATAAGTGTGTAGAGTTTTGAAAACTGTGTTCAAGCAATGAAAACAAACTAGAGTTTGGTCCATGAACTGCTTCTGTGCAGACTGTAGTTAGAGTTTTGCACATGTGACTCCAGTTGTGTCCACTGTCGCTAGCAATCGAAAAAACTGTAACCCTAATTTGCTCCAGGCGTGCCTTACTGCTATGGCTGCCCTTATGAAAAAAGATTGCAGTCAGAGTGCAGTATAACTGCAGTATACTGTAGTATAAGTGCTTTTAGAGTGCAGTACACTGCAGTTATTCTCATTTCTGCGTCCAAAATACCAGAGTCGACTGCAGTTACTGCACTTTTGTTACAGTTTTTGTAAGGGTGACCTTGTAAAACAACACATTTCACTACACCTATCTGATGTATGTGATAATAAAACATATTTTTTAAATTAAAAATACAGTAACAGTCAAAAGGATGGACACACCTACTCATTCAAGGTTTTTCTTTATTTTTACTGTTTTCTACATTGTCGGATAATAGTGAAGACATCAAACTATAAAATAACACATATGGAATCATGCCGCAACCAAAATAAGGTGATGGTACAGGCCAGGTCATCTGATGCAGCACTCCATCATTCTCCTGCTTGGTCAAAACAGCCCTTACACAGCCTGGAGGTGTGTGTTGGGTCATTGTCCTGTTGAAAAACAAATGATAGTCCCACTAATCGCAAACCAGATGGGATGGTGTATTGCTGCAGAATGCTGTGGTAATCATGCTGGTTAAGTGTGCCTTGAATTCTAAATAAATCACTGACAGTGTCACCAGCAAAGCACCCCCCACACCATCACACCTCCTCCTCCATGCTTCACGGTGGGAACCACACACGGAGATCATCTATTCACCTACTCTGCGTCTCACACAGGCACAGTGGTGGAAACCAAAATCCCAAATTTGAACTCATCAGACCAAAGGACAGATTTCCACCCATCTAATATCCATTGCTCGTGGTTTCTTGTCCCAAGCAAGTCACTTCTTATTATGTCCTTTAGTAGTGGTTTCATTGCAGCAATTCGACCATGATGGCCTGATTCATGCAGTCTCCTCTGAACAGTTGATGCTGAGATGTGTCTGTTACTTGAACTCTGAATTTATTTGGGCTGCAATCTGAGGCAGGTAACTCTATTGAACTTATCCTCTGCAGCAGAGGTAACTGTGGGTCTTCCCTTTCCTGTGGCGGTCCTCGTGAGAGCCAGTTACATTGTAGTGCTTGATGATTTTTTAAGCGATTGCACTTGTAGAAACTTTCAAAGTTCTTGAAATTTCCCAGATTGACTGTCCTTGTCACATTCTGACCTTAGTTCCTTTGTTTTGTCTTTTGTTTTAGTATGGTCAGGGCGTGAGTTGGTTGGGTTGTCTGTTAGTTTGTCTATGATTTTCTGTGTTTGGCCTGGTATGGTTCTCAATCAGAGACAGCTGTCAATCGTTGTCCCTGATTGAGAACCATATTTAGGGTAGCCTGTTTTCCATTGTGGGATGTTTCTGTGATACCAGGTACTGGGAGGGAGTGTGACAGTAGCTATATCCTGTGCAGGTCTGAGAGGGCCAGCAGGCCTCCAGAAAGACACTGTTCAGTGGTCATTGAGTTTTTTTGGGGTTTGTATTGATATTTTCACCACTGACTATTTTGAAACAGGGAAGAATTGGTATTTCAGAATTGACGTTGCTTGTTTATGAAGTGTGTATGTTTGTAAAAAAAAAAAAAAAGGTATTAAAAAAATATGTATTGACGTGGTTCTGAGTGATTGCTTACGACACCTGTGGTATATGTGTGACAATGGTGGAATAACATTAAAAACGTGTTTACTATGATTGATGGTGATCTTCGTTGCTCGCTGTAACCAAAAAAGTAATACATTAACCTCTCGAGTCCCACCGTCACGCACTTTCAAACATTGGGGTTTGAGCTATAGACTTCTGGAGTGATTTGTCCATTGGATTCGTCTATTTATTCTGCATCCACGTTGCTACCATTAGTCTGTGTGCTTAATCAACCAATCAATGAAATGTATTTATAAAGCCCTTCTTTACATCAGCTGATGTCACAAAGTTCTGTAAAGAAACCCAGCCCAAAACCTCAAAAACAGCAAGCATTGCAGGTGTAGAAGCACGGTGGCTAGGAAAACTGCCTAGAAAGGCCAAAACCTTGGAAGAAACCTAGAGAGGAACCAGGCTATGAGGGGAGGCCAATCCAAATGTTCATAGATTACCAGCAGGGTCAAATAATAATAATCACAGTGGCTGCCGAGGGTCCAACAGGTCAGCACCTCAGGAGTAAATGTCAGTTGTCTTTTCATAGCCGATCATTCAGAATATCTCTACCACTTCTGCTGTCTCTAGAGAGTTGAAAACAGCAGGTCTGGGACAGGTAGCACATCCGGTGAACAGGCTGAGCCATTGTTGCTCCTCGATCTTTCCACTTCACAATAACAGTACTTACAGTTAACCGGGGCAGCTCCAGCTGGGCAGAAATTTGACAAAACTGACTTGTTGGAAAGGTGGCATCCTATGATAGTGCCATGTTGAAAGTTACTTAGCTCTTCAGTAAAGCCATTCTACTGCAAATGTTGTCTATAGAGATTCCATGGCTATGTGCTCGATTTTATAGACCTGTCAGCAACGGGTGTGGCGGAAATAGCCAAATCCACTAATTTGAAGGGGTGTCCACATACTTTTTCAAGCAGTGCATTCAAAAGTATTCAGACCGCTTGACTTATTCCACATTTTGTTATGCTACAGCCTTATTCTAAAATGGATTAAATAGTTTTTTCCCCTTTATTATACACACAATACCCCATAATGGCAAAGCAAAAACAGGTTTGAAGAAATTTTTGCAAATGTATTAATAATAAAAACATTTCATTAAGTATTCAAACCCTTCACTAGGTACTTTGTTGAACTACCTTTGGCAGCGTTTCCAGACGCTATTCATCTTGGGAATGCTGCTACAAGCTGGCAAAACTGTATTTGTGGAGTTTCTCCCATTCTTCTCTGCAGATCCTCTCAAGCTCTGTCAGGTTGAATGGGAGCATCGCTGCACAGCTATTTTCAGGTCTCTCCAGAGACGCTCGATTGGGTTCAAGTCCGGGCTCTGGCTGGCCAATCAAGGACATTCAGAGGCTTGTCCTGAAGCCACAGCTGTCATCAAGGCAAAGGGTGGCTACTTTGAAGAATCTCAAATATATTTTGATTTGTTTAACACATTTTTGGTTACTACATGATTCCATATGTGTTATTTCATAGTTATGTTATTTCATACAATGTAGAAAATAGTAAAAATAAAGAAAAACCCTTTGAGTGGGCTCCTGAGTGGCGCAGGGTCTAAGGCACTGCATATCAGTGCAAGAGGCGTCACTACAGTCCCTGGTTTGAATCCAGGCTGTATCACATTCGGCCGTGATTGGGAGTCGCATAGACGGCGCACAATTGGCCCAGCGTCGTCCGGATTTGGCCAGTGTAGACCGTCATTGTAAATAAAATGTGTTCTTAACTGACTTGCCTAGTTAAATACAGGGAAAATATAATAATAATAAATCAGTTGGTGTCCATACTTTTCACTGATATTGTGTTCAATATCGCTGACTCCACCTTTAATACATTGTTCATTTTTTTCTTCAGTTGAGCAAACATTTTCCTTGATGCATAATTTTTCTCTCAATGGTTAGGGCTTTATCTTGAAAACTGGACTGCTGAAATGCAAAAAAAATGTGGTGGAGTGGACAATTTGACAAAATACTAAAAGATAGTTTCAGTGTATTTTCGTAATTTTATAAATATACATATGAAATATGAAAACGTATTGGGCTACCATTTCATTCTTTTCAACTATCAATGAAGATTTAAAGCCCTGTAGTATTTGAATGTAATAATAGGATTAGAAAATATACTGTATCTGTCTCTTAAAACAGGAACTAAATCATTTTAGAGAGCAGGGAACTAAGTTTTAAATTGTGTTACATTTTGCTCCAGAGGGAACATGATAGTAATTTGATGTGTTTCTTAAAATAATCTTGTTTGTTATACAAACTATTTTTAGAACATTTATATTAAATATATATTGTGTTATAAACACTGCATTTCTCCCCTTAGTTCAGTACATTAAAGACTACACTTGATCTACTATGAAGCTAATAACACTCCAGTAACCATTTGCAATGACCTAAACACTGGCAATCACACACACACATGACACTTGGAAATTAGATGCATTTATTTAACCTTGAAACAGTCCACATATAATACTTAAGACTACTGGTTGCTTAGAGGAAGTATTACTGAAAGGCTTCTCCTATAAGGATTAAGTGTACTGAATGAAATCATAACAAATTGTTTACGATGATGATCAAATCAAATGTATTTACATAGCCCTTCTCTACATCAGCTGATATATCAAAGTGCTGTACAGAAACCCAGCCTAAACCCCAAACAGCCTAAAAACCCCAAACAGCCAGCAATGCAGGTGTAGAAGCACTAGGCTTAGGAAAACTCCCTAGAAAGGCCAAAACCTAGAGGCACCAGGCAAAGTGCGGTTCCAGTCCTCTCTGGCCAGACAGCCGGGTGGAGATTATAACAGAACATGGCCAAGATGTTCAAATGTTCATAAATGACCAGCATGGTCAAATAATAGTAATCACAGTGAACAGATCAGGGTTCCATAGCCACAGGCAGAAGAGTTGAATCTGGAGCAGCAGCACGGCCAGGTGGACTGGGGACAACAAGAAGTCATCATGCCAGGTAGTCCTGAGGCATGGTCCATGGCTCAGGTCCTCCAAGAGAGAAAAAAGAAAGAAAGAAAGAAAAAGAGAATTTGAGAGAGCATACTTAAATTCACACAGGACACTGGATAAGACAGGAGAAATACTCCACATAAAATAGACTGACCCTACCCCCGACACATAAACTACTGCAGCATAAATACTGGAGGCTGAGACAGGGGTGGTCTCGGGGTGGCTCAGCTGTGTGTTTGTGGTACATGTTTTCCACCTGTGTTTGTTTCAGTGATGTTGAGAGTCCCATGTTTAACCTCTGATGTGCCTCTAATGTTAAGGGAGTAACCACACATTGAGAGAGGGGAGGGAGAGGGGTTTGGAGAAGAACGCTCCTTCCCTTTTCAGAACCAAAGTCAGTCAATCAGAGCCAAACAACTCAGAGCCACTTCTGACAGACTGGTTACACATTTACACCCGCAGCAATCCCATTGGCACAGAAGAGGGTCTCATTATGTTAACCACATGAAATGACTCAGGGTATATGATTCAGTGATGTGAAACGTTCTGAATGTTGCATATAGAAATAGAATGAATAGAGCTGAAACGACTCCTTATGTTATCTGGCAGATAATCACTTTTCTGAACATTCTGTGATGTTACATCCTTATGAATCTCAGGCTTCCACAGCAAAGCTCTCTAGTCCAACAGTACATAAGCTGTGGTGGATTCTCTCAGCTCTGTTTATAGGGGCCTTTAACAATAGTTATGTTCTGTTGCCTCTGACATTGGTTATCTTATGAGACATAAAAAGTAAAAAAGAGACTGGGTGACCACAATATTCTCATTTACCCCGAAATTACCTTAGGGTACAAATGTAACCAGACAGCAAGGGTATGTCTGCACCGAGAAATGGAGAATGTTGAGATGTATGGAAAAAACGATCCCTAGACATGTTACCCTTTCTCATCACCATAACGAACATGATATAAAATAGAGTTGGTCCAAACCAAATAGAGTTGATCTCAAACTGCGATAGTCTGGGGGTGGTGGTACAGGTTTAGATCCAGCCCAGCAGCAAAACACCTGATTCAACTTGTCAAAATCTTGATATGATTACTTGAGTCAGGTGTGTTACTGCTTGACTGGAACAGAAATCCCCACATCGGGCATTGCAGGGTAAGATTGTCAGTCTGTGAAAGAATTATACATGCGAGTTATGTGACCTGCACAGTAATGCGACCCCATGCTTTTCGGTTTTATTATTTTTCTCCTCTCGTCCACAGCCTACAAATACTTCCCAACATTGTGGCCTGAGTCTATCATTTGACAACATAATATTCTTCTTCTTTTGGAGAAATACCATGCATTCACAATAATTCCTACCTAAATAAATACTCTTCACATTTACTGTAAAAATATAAAGCAATCCTGTTCTTTCAACAGTGCGAACATATTTACATACAACAGAAAATAACGGACAGGGAAACATTTACAGATTTGTTGCAAATTTCAGTCTTACACACTGTTATACACATGATAATGAAGTGTCCTGAATACTGAGTGTGTTTGTCTGTGTGTGTGTTAGTAAGGATTAATTACTTGTGTTAGTTTGGGTAGTGTGTTGAAGTCAAGACGTAGTAGATCGGTGTAAGGAATCCTGCAGTGTGCAAGAAAAGACAAGCGCTCTGAAAATGGGTGAATTTTTAACCATTACCTCGACAGCCAATGTGTGTGTCTTAAGTTATTTTACAGAATTCTTTATGAAGACCAAGTGAAAGGAAGCCCAATTAAATAACGAGGAGGCCGATAAAGGAGAGGACTGAACTGAAGGAATAGACCACTTGCTTCTATGAACGTGTACCATCTAAACTAAAGCATGGTTGAACAAACTATACAGTTTACAAATAATAAAGTAGATACTATACTGCTTTTAGAACTATTCAATTAATGGGTATTCAGGTATGAGAATGAGTCAGCTAAGTGAGTGAATTGCAATCGTGTGGTAACAACAAACTGCCTGTCACGCCTTGGTCTTAGTATTTTGTGTTTTCTTTATTATTTGGTCAGGCCAGGGTGTGACATGGGTTTATGTTATTGTATTTTCGTATTGGGGGTTTGTAGTATTTGGGGTCGCGGCTGATTAGGGGTGTTGTATAGGCTTGGCTGCCTGAGGCGGTTCTCAAATCAGAGTCAGGTGATTCTCGTTGTCTCTGATTGGGAACCGTATTTAGGTAGCCTGAGTTTCGCTTTGTATTTCGTGGGTGATTGTTCCTGTCTCTGTGTAGTTTCACCAGATAGGCTGTAATTAGGTTTCACGTTCCATTTGTTGTTTTGTATTTTGTATATTACGTTATTTTCATGTATCGTCATTTAATTCATTAAAGAACATGAGTAACAACCACGCTGCATTTCGGTCCGACTCTCTTTCTACAAACGAAGAATGCCGTTACACTGCCTTAGTGGGTGGTACAGGCAGGTGAGTGACAGGCACTTATAATAAAGATTGACAACAATAAGGTTCAGTGGTAATGGACAGTCTTGCTGGACCAGTGGTAGTGTGGGCTGTCTACCAGGGGAACTGGCATGTTGTAGTCTATAGCCTTCTAAG
Source organism: Oncorhynchus keta (assembly GCF_023373465.1). NCBI lineage: Eukaryota > Metazoa > Chordata > Actinopteri > Salmoniformes > Salmonidae > Oncorhynchus > Oncorhynchus keta. The sequence continues at coordinate 17,107 of NW_026277807.1, read as the reverse complement.
AAGGCGGTATTGTGTTTCAGATGATGTGGACATGATACCAAGGTACTATAAAATATCAAAATAGAAGGACATTAATAAGATAGTGTTTGTTTTAACTTCTACATTTTCGTTCAAATCACATTGTATCTTAATGTCTGCTTAAGAATCTATATAACAGGACAAACAACCATCTATCAACACTGTCAAAATGACCAAATTAAAGCTAGAGACATAGCCTACTGTAAGTAATAAAAAAAGCACCAGTGTCAGATCTGTGTGAAACAATATATCTGTATGGGATTCTTCATTTTGAACTTCTAATGCAGCAGGGATAATAGGGAAGGGATTGGGTTGTAACACACAAGAGCAACCGCTCACCTATTTGTCAGCTCATACTGCAGTTACACCTCCAACACCGACAAAACAACATCAATGTGGATATCTACTAATGCGGGTTAAGGCTTGATCTGATTGAATCAAGGCCTAACTGAGTCGTGTTCATTAGGCACCAAACAGAAGAAAACAGAACAGGAAGAGATTACATGGACTTCTTCAATCAAAAATGCTTATTTTTGCTTTCTACTTTAAAATGTTTTCTGTTGAGTGCATAATAAACACAACTGTGGATTTGGTGGGTGACAAGAAAATGTCATAGGCTTTGGGAGGTTCCTAGCCTCCAAGAGTGTGAGGACCACTGTTGTATGTGAAAACATAATAACAATTTCAATGTCTGTATGTATTGCGATTGCTGCAGAATTAATCAACGTTTTCTGAATCTGAGTGTCTGATGAGCCACATTGATGCTTGAAGCCACTCTGTTTGTTGTTGACTAGGGAGTTTCAAGCGAAAGATAATCTGACACGTAATATTAGGTACTGAAACCTGGAAACATAATAAACAAATTAAGAGCTTTCATCCAAATTACTAATCTAGAAACTAAAACTGAAAAAATTCAGCTGAAAACAAATCAGAAGGATAGTTGATCAAGTATACCATTGGATGAACTGTTACAACAAAACACTCACACGCACACAAACACGCATACACACACATACACACAGACATGCAGAGACACACATAGACACACTCACATATAAACTCACCATGAGGAAGGAGTATCCTACCCACAGACTCCTCCAGTTGGGGGACAGAAGGGGTTGCTGTTTTCTTGGCTGTGAACTGCCACAGCAGGAGGGGGCCTCACACACTACGCAGCGACTGATGTGCTGCTGGATGTCCTGGTCCACAGGCAGATAGCCAGTAGGACTTGTCATTGCAGCTGACTTAGTCACACATGCCCATTTTACAGTAGGAGAAAGGCATGGTGCTGAAGAGACGATACATGACCCGCCCTGACTGAGGAAAGAGGAAAATACATGCCTGGTTACCGGTTACAATCACACTCACACACACACACAGGTGCACAGATGAGCACATACACAAACAATATTGTAGACTAACGTACCGAGGTCCTGTGTGGGGCTTTCTCTTGGCCATCCAGGTACAGCAAACTGTAGCCAGTCCACAGTTGTGTCATGTCTGCTGGACAGGAAATAAATGTGTCTGATTGGCTGTGCATCACCAACAGGAAGCCAGAGTTAAAGATGGTGGTGAGGCCTGGGCTGCCGGCATCTCCCGATTGGCCTGGGGCTCCTACAATGACAGACAGTAAGAGACCAAGAGAAAATGCAGGCGGAAAACATGGATATGTAAGGGATATTTAGCTACTCTTAAAGGGTGCATAATAGTGAATAATTGTTTTGTTTTTTCAAAGGAATGTGATTCAATCAATCAATTAAATTAATTCACAACTGACAAACGCTTAATTACACTCAAATTGAAAATTATTCAAATAATAAGGATTTATATCAGCATAAATGAGGTGTAAGTTACATCACACATTCCAATGTAGGAACTTGTAACACAGCTGATTGGGATTTCTACTTATGTTACATTACATTACATTTAAGTCATTTAGCATTACATTTACATTTAAGTCATTTAGCAGACGCTCTTATCCAGAGCGACTTACAAATTGGTGCATTCACCTTATGACATCCATGTGACTTGGTGCATCAATTGGCAATGTCCACGATAGGTACAACGCCAGGGGTTGTCAAAGGAAGTGACAGTTGAATCCTTATGCCAAAATTCAATAAAATTGGCAACCGAACATTGCTTTTAGTGGGTGTCTGCTTAGAGGTGTAACTGCTGTCAAACCCCGGACATTGCCCTGGGATGCACAGTAGAAATCCCATGCAGACTCGTTACAAGTTTGAACACTGGAATGTGTGATGTAATCTTCACCTCAATTAGGCTGATATAAATCCCTATAGTTTTGTTTAATGATTTTACATTTGAGTGTCATTACTTCTATACGCTTTACACTTTTTTTGTTCTGAACTTCTAACATGGGTGGGACATAAGCACAGGTGTGATTTCGTGACAATGATCACAAAAGCAGCCACTCACCGATTTGACAGCTCTAACACAGTAACACCTCAGACACTGCCTAAACAAAATAAATGTAAAGCTATGTCGGCTAACGCAAGTTACTGCAGATCTGATTGAATCCTGGACTTATATTTTGGGTTCTGATTGGTTACGACAATTGAACTAAGCTCATGAGGTATTTCTAAGTTATATTTTCCAAGAATAAATGAGCACAGTATATAATCAGGGCTCTCAGACCCTGGTCCTGGAGAGCTACCATTCTGTAGGTTTGCACACCAACCCTCGTTTAGCGCACCTGATTATAATATTTAGCTGGTTGATAAGCTGAATCGGGTTAGTTACAATTGTGGTTGGAGTGAAAACGTACAGGACGGTAGCTCTCAAGGAACAGAGAGCCCTGGTATATATACAGTACCAGTCAAAAGTTTGAACACACCTACTCATTCAAGGGTTTTTCATTACTTGTATTATTTTCTACATTGTAGAATAATAGAGAGAGGAGCTTCGGGGATGATGGGGTCCCCCATCATCAATGCCAAAAAGTGTACAAAGCTGTCAAGGCAAAGGGTAGCTACTTTGAAGAATCTCAAAATATAAAATATATTTTTGGTTACTACATGATTCCATACGTGTTATTTCAAAGTAGTGATGTCTTCACTATTATTCTACAATGTGGAACTTAGGGTCATTTGTGGTTTAGTACAGTACCCTGTGTCAGTACTTCATTGCTCCAGACCAGCGCAAGGGGGAGTTGGAGCACTGTTTATGCTTTTGGGTCCCAGGCGCTACTGTGTCTTTTTAACGGACAATAAATGGGCGGCATAAACATAAATAGAAACTGATAATTGTGCACAACTTTAGTATTAATTAATAAAACTGTTGTTGCACTAAGGTTTTTATTCTAAGAGAAACTTAGACTACAATTAGGTGTGGAAATGTTAGGATTATTTAGCTTTTTACTGTAGTATTGTACCCACTGGGTAGCACAGAGCATCACTTTAACCTCTTATGGCTGCCGGGGCAGTATTGAGTAGCTTGGATGAAAGGTGCCCAGAGTAAACGGCCTGCTCCTCAGTCCCAGTTGCTAATATATGCATAGTAGTAGTATTGGATAGAAAACACTCTGAAGTTTCTAAAATGGTTTGAATGATGTCTGTGAGTGTAACAGAACTCCTATGGCAGGCAAAAACTTGAGAAGAAATCCAAACAGGAAGTGGGAAATCTGAGGTTGGTCGATTTTCAACCCAGCCCCTATTGAATACAGTGGGATATTGGTTATGTTGCACTTCCTACGGCTTCCACTAGATGTCAACCGTCTTTAGAAACTTGAATGAGGCTTCTACTGTGATGTGGGGCCGGAGGAGAGCTCTTTGAGTCAGTGGTCTGGCAGAGAGCCAGGTCCTGGTCTTGCGCATTTCACATGATAGCGACCTGCGTTCCATGGCTTTTCTACAGACAATGGAATTCTCAGGTTGGAACGTTATTGACGATTTGTGATAAAACCATCCTGAAGATTGATTATATTCTTAGTTTGAAATGTTTCTACGACCTGTAATATAACTTTTTGAAGTTTTCGTCCGACATTCGGCTGGACCTGCACGAGCGTTTGGATTTGTGTACTAAACCCCCTAACAAAAGTAGCTACTTCGACATAAATAATGGACATTATCGAACAAATCAAACATTTATTGTGGAACTAGGATTCCTGGGAGGGCATTCTGATGAAGATCATCAAAGGTAAGGGAATATTTCTAATGTTATTTCTGATTTCTGTTGACTCCAACATGGCGGATAAAAAAAATAATTCGGAGTGCCGTCTCAGATTATTGCATGGTTTTCTTTTTCCGTAAAGTGAAAAAAATCTGACACAGCGTTTGCATTAAGGAGTTGTATATCTATATTTCCATGTTGTCACATCCTGACCTTAGTTATCTTTGTTTCTTTATTATTTTGGTTAGGTCAGGGTGTGACAAGGGTGGTTTGTTTAGTTTTTGTATTGTCTATGGTTTTTGTATGTCTAGGGTTTATTGTAAATCTAGGTGCTTATATGTCTATGGTTGCCTAGATTGAGAACCAATCAGAGGCAGCTGTTTATCGTTGTCTCTGATTGGGGACCATATTTAGGTAGCCATATTCCTTGGGTATTTTGTGGGTTGTTACTCTGTTTAGTTGCCTGTTCTGCACTAGCCATATAAGCGTCACGGTTCGTTTTGTTGTTTTGTATAGTTTGTTCAGTGTCTATTCTTCATTAAAAGAAGTATGTATTCATATCAGGCTGCGCCTTGGTCTCCTCCATATGACGACCGTGACACATGTCTAACAATTATATTGTCATCAACATTTATATTGAGTATTTCTGTAAAAATTATGTGGCTCTCTGCAATATGTTTTTGGAACTAGTGAACGTAACGCGTCAATGTATACTGAGATTTTTTTTATATAAATATGAACTTTATCAAACAAAACATACATGTATTGTGTAACATGAAGTCAAAGGTTAGTGATTCATTTTATCTCTATTTGTGGCTGTGTTTTTCTGAGTTGGTGGTGACCTAACAATCGTTTGTGGTGCTTTCGCTGTAAAGCCTATTTGAAATCGGACACTGTGGTGGGATTAACAACAAGATTACCTTTAAAACGGTATAAAATATATGTATGTTTGAGGAATTTTAATTTTGAGATTTGTTTTGAATTTGGCGCCCTACACTTTCACTGGCTGTTGTCATATCGATCCCGTTAACAGAATTGCAGCCCTAAGAAGTTTTAAGGGGCATTGCACTAATAATGGAGCTGACTAGGAAACGTTCCCGCTGTTCTTGGTGCCTGTAATTCCACCTTGGATTTGAATTCGGAGGGCAGATATGATTAAATATTAAAGCAATAGACCTCTCAATAAGGCGTCAGTCAAAAGTTGTACTTAGATCCTAATTAGATTTGACGAAAAATGACATGAAAAAGCACACATTTGTAAATCCCAAAAGGTAGATACAAATGATTTGTGACATTGTGGTTACAATAAAGAATGTAAACAATATGTAAACAAGATGCTGTGTTTTTATTTACAGTAGTGATGGACAGCAGGTGGAATTTTGAAAACAGGTTTTCAAACACTTTTAGTATGATTAGCAGGATAATAGACTCTTTATAGCCCGGCTACTGTAGGTGTGACCACACCCTACTTGCAATGTATTTGATGCTTAAGTACTCTAAAGTGTTACATTTCTAACTCAAAACAGCAGTACAGTATTTCTTCATCAACATCTTTATGCTTTTGTTAATAAAATAACTAGAAAAAAGTCATTCAAAATGCAGATGAGTTCCAGGGCTAGGACCATAAACATGAGAGGACTTGAGCATGAGCTGAGAGGATCACCAAAACTAAATGTATTTTGGTTTCAGTGCATTTTCTTTAAAAAAATTGATATAGCTTATCAATGTGTCGGCATACTGTGTAATAAAATAGATCATTAAATAAAGTTTAAATAAAAATGATTGTGCACTAAAATTGTGAATGTATTTTTGCAGAGTATACAACCATGTCGACAACCATCTGTGGGGATCAGTGGACAAAAGGCTGGACAACGGGACGCACCGAAATAACACATGGTTGACAAGAAAGAGGTTCGTTTTGTTAGATTCTTAAAATGTGTACGGAGCATATGTGTATTGGAGTCACTTTAACTCTTAATTGATCTACCGTTTCTATCATAGGCCACTGTAATCAATGGGGGCTCAGGGCGGTAGCATTCTGCTCATCTGGTGAAGGTGCACATGGATCAGATTCAAACGTTGAAGACTGAGATCGAGTCATTGAAGGCAGACCAGCAGAAAGAGAAACATTATCTGAGGGCAGAGAAACGAGCGACAGCTGATGCGTTGGTCCAGAGCCAGACGGCATTGGCGGGAGTCAGGTGGAGAATGACGCTTTGTAGAGGGCGAAGAACGAGATGGAGTTACAATCCGTGCCAGGCACACCTGTGAGCTCTGGAACTCCACCTCCGACAGGCAGAGTCAACATACTTGGCGTGTTCTTCAGGTCGTTGGTTAACCCTGACATTTCCATTCCTCTTCTGACAACAGAACTTGACCAACTGCTCACCAGGCACACAGCAAGGGCCGTCCGGACCGTTATGCTATTCTCCTGTTCCAAGGATGTAATCAAAGAGCTACCACGAGTGGGCACAGAATACCAACTGGGATGGATCCCGAGTGTTCATCATTAATACTGTGTCAGAAGTTACTGTCCATGACTGATGCAACCCGACAACGCATTAACAAGATGTTTCTTTCATTTGCTGTAATGGACTTGTTAATGTGTGAAAGTTAAATATTTCCCCAAAATATGTTTGAATATCCCGCGCTGCCTTTTCAGCGGAATGTTGGGGGAACGTGTGTCCTAGACAGTTTAAAGACAGAGATAATGAGTACTTGAGGTCACGAGAAAGTCTGGACATGGCACTTTCCCATGTTTACTACAGTATGTACTGTAGGCTGTTTACTTGTCAGACTGCAGAGTAGCCTAATAAACAAATGCAAGTGGCTTATCTTCAAAATGATATGCTTTGTTATCCAAATGTAAAAGCATATACTGTACAGTATTGTATTTCTTCATCAGCATCTGTATGCTTTCGTTAAAATAACAATAAAAATACTCTTCAAAAATGCATATCTTTATTTAGTTATGGATCCATAACAAATTACTATGGGAATAAATATGTGTAAATAAGTAAAGAAATGTGGACAGCTATTTCAGCACAGTTTCGTGATACTCTGAGACAAGCATGGAGAAGAAAAAAAAATGTTCAATTATATTCCATGATATTCTTAAGATGTGTATACTGAATATAAACAAGTGATGTCTGCTAAATAATCAAGGTGATGGCACAGTCATATAGCCTCAGCACCTACATATGTACAGTGGGGCAAAAAGTATACTTATTTTCCACCATAATTTGCAAATAAATTCATTAAAAATCCTACAATGTGATTTTCTGGATTTTTTCTTCACATTTTGTCTGTCATAGTTGAAGTGTACCTATGATGAAAATTACAGGCCTCTCTCATCTTTTTTAAGTGGGAGAACTTGCACAATTGGTGCTGACTAAATACTTTTTGCCCCACTGTATGCGTTTAGGCGACCTCATGCAACCGCAAAACGTCAGATAGAGCATATACTGTACAGTACTGTATTGTCTTCATCAGCATCTTTATGCTTTCATTAACAAAATCTTTTATTTATTTTACCAGGGCAAGTCAGTTAAGAACAAATTCTTATTTTCAATGACGGCCTAGGCACAGTGGGTTAACTGCCTGTTCAAGGGCAGAATAACAGATTTGTACCTGTCAGCTCGGGGTTTGAACTTGCAACCTTCCGGTCACTAGTCCAACACACTAACCACTACCCTATGATAAAATACTCCTTCAAAATGCAGATGTTTATTAATTATGGATCCATAAAGAATTACTATGGGAATAAATATCACTGAATTACAGAAATATGGGAACAAAGTTGTCTAATGAATGTAAACAAATTGTTGCCTACTGAAAATACTCTTTCAAACACACACGGTCACGTTGTACAGCGCCATTATGGCTATTAGCAGATAGCTGGACAATAGACTTGCCTAGAAGGAGGGTAGGGGATGAATTCTATCGTCAATTGTAGTTCTTAGTTCGGTTGGCTGTATCACAACCAGCCATGATTGGTTTGCAATTTCAGTTTAATCCACTAGAAAAGACTAAAACAAAATAATACAACAAAAAGTATTATTATTATGTATCACATCCGACTGTTATTGGGAGTCCCATAGGGTGGCGCACAATTTGCCCATCATTTCTCTCCCTCTAAAATCAGAAAAAAATGTTTTGGCCTATATTCAGATTATAATCGCTCACATTTGTTTTTTTGAAAATGAAATAACCTCCAAAATATCATTATATATTATCAAGTTGATGGCACAGTCATATAGCCCAGCACCTACATAAAGCTCACTAATCTGGATCAAAATAATTCTGATAGTCTTTAAAATAAAGAAATGTTTTGGTTATCCTGACCTGGACACCCACCATACAGTATTAATTATAATACCCCTCGATTAGTGCAGCGGTCTAAAACACTGCATGCGTTGCAACCGATGCAGGTTCGATACCCGTGCCGGCCGCCACCGGGAGACCCATACGTAATAATTGGCAGTCAATTAATTTAATCTATTTTTCTCTGTTATACTGTAGGCCTACCGTAGGCTATTAAGAGTCTCACTAGTGTTGAGTAATGTGCTGTTAACTTCTGATGCACCCATCAACACCCGCTGAATTGTAGTGCTCCAAATTCAAATTAAATTACAAAAATATTTCATTTTCATGAAATCACAAGTGCAATATAGCAAAACACAGTTTAGCTTGTTGTTAATCCACCTGGTATGTCAGATTTCAATATGGCTTTTCAGCGAAAGCATAACAAGCGTTTATGTAAGAACATCTCTCTCAGTAGACAAAATATTACAAACACTAGCAGCCAAGTAGATTGGTCACGAAAGTCAGAAAAGCAATTCAATTGCTTAAATGTTCCTTTTGTTCCATAAAGATTATTTTTATATCCAAAATACCTCCACTTTGTTGCGCAAGCAAAACTCTGTGAACACCCAGCTATCCACTGACACAATGTTATCTTTCTCACTCATTCAAATAAAAGCCTGAAACTATGTCTAAAGACTGTTGACACCTTGTGGAAGCCATAGGAAAAGGAATATGGTTGATATCCCTTTAAATGGAGGCAGAGCTTTCAGGAAAAACTGCACTTCCTGGTTTGATTTTCCTCAGGATTTCACCTGCAATATCAGTTCTGTTATACTCACAGACAATATTTTTACAATGGTGGAGTGGTTTCTATCCTAAGCTGTCAATTATATGCATATTCTAGCATCTGGTCCTGAGAAATAGGCAGTTTACTTTGGGAACGTTATTTTTCCAAAAATAAAAATAGTGCCCCCTTGTTTCAAGAGGTATATTTTTGAATTTCGCACGCTGCCTTTTCAGCGGAATGTTGTCGAGGGATTCCGCTAGCAGAAAGCATGCACTAAGAAAGGTTAAATAAAGGTTTAAATAAAAAAAAAAAATATTCACTTGTGAAGGATGCCCAGCTTAAGGCAAAAACAGCCACTTTTTCAAATCATAGTCGCACACCTCATGTAACCTATCCCATACACCTATGTTTTGATAAGGTTTGTATCAACTAAAGGGCCAAATAACTTCTTAAAATGACACACATTAATTTCCTTTATAATGGCTGAAGAGCCTAACTGGCATACATATGCAGCGTATAAAATGCACTTTTAAAATGCACCTTTATAAAATGCATAATCGCATTTGCAATCACTTTTGAGAATGGTGTTTTCCTGTTATTGCACTGATAATGTGAAGAAATTGCCTAATAGTTTACCAACATTTTAAGCTAAACGCTCTGATCAGTTTTTTTTTATGCTAGTGGTTGTATTAATTTAGATCTATCGCATCCCACAACTGTCCAAGACTATGTTTTTTATATTCTTTCTAGCGCAGAATAGAATAGGTAAACTTTTGTACTGGGTGTGGGATAGTAGATTGAAATATGTTTGTGCTTTGCTGTTTCTTAAGCCTACTCATCTTTTGGTTGACAAAAAGTAATTGACAGTTCTTCCAATATCTTCAGCACGCGCCTCAGAATTGATGCTAACGATGCACACAGTTGCGTCACCATGTCCGTTCTCTCACTTGTACCCTGTGAGAAAGACCCAATCACGTAATGGAGAGCCATGTGAATGAGAGGTGCTTCGACATGCAGCCAGAGAAGGGAATTATAATTATTATACTCAGCCCAAGGACACAATGGCCACTGGTCGCAAAAAGGCATGGATTTTTTAGGGGGAATTACTAACACAAAGGAAAATGCAGCTGGGAAATTCAAGGCATTATCAAGTGCTTGGAAAATTGTGAATGAGAGACTGATGAAGTGTGTACAGCCTGCGCAAAAACACAAAGCAGAGCTCATGCCTTTCATGCAACTTTTTCAAATCAACCTTTAGCATCATGCAGCCTTAGAATGTATACAAAAATGTAAACATATAGCCCAACATTTGTATCACAACTAAAGTTTAGAAATAACTTCAAATTAGGCATATACTTAGAGTACCTGTTTCTTTGTTAACCGCTCTACACAGAATAGCCATATGTGCACACTCCTTCAAATGGTTTGGAGAAAATATCCTTTCTATTTTATTCAGCTATGTTCAATTGTATTCTTCATACTACAAAATAATGCCACGGAATTCTAAGCAAATCTTGTCTGCTTAACGAACTAGTATAACATACTCAAAGTATGCTATTCTGTTCTTCTGAAACATATTACGTTTCTTTAGACCTGTCTAAAATAAATAATGGATTTATTGTCATGGTGTAGGCTATATTACATTGATTTATTAAAATGTAGATGTTCCAAAGGCCTGCATCAGTAGATTGTAGACTATGTAGTCTAGCCAGGAGATGCTAAATGTTTTGATGTTAATTAACGGTCAATTACTGTGAGACCAGCAGTTATTTGCTTGACAATCACCGGCTCACAAAATGTCATGGCCGCCACAGTGCTAGTCACTACATGGAACCAACAAACGCCCTATAATATTTGGCCCTCTGCACCTCCCTAAATCATGGAGTTGAATGGTCCAGCAGACTTTTAGATATCCATAACTGGCTTCGAGGCTATTGCAGCAAATTATGTGGGTGTAACAATTATTGACAATTTTGCTACCTTCTGAAAGCAAAGCTCTTATTATAAGGAGGATGGGATACACCCAAACAATTTGGGTTCCAGGATTCTTTCACAACATTAATAAGGCTGCGTTGAGAAAATGCTCTATCAATGATCCAAGCCTAGTTTATTTAATCCCTACCATTGTGTCGCTGAGTTGTCATAATGCTTCGGCAAATATACATTATCTCAGTTACCTAATTTATGTCCCTCTTTGTCACGGACCTCGCTGAAGAGGGTGCCTCTTCCTGTTCGGGCGGGGCTCGGCCGTCGTCGTCACCGGCCTATTAGCTGCCATCGATTCCTTTTCCGTTTGTGTTGGTTAGTGGTTTATTGGGTACACCTGTTTTGTATTAGGGTTTGTTTGTAGGGTATTTAAGGGCACTAGGCCCGCTGGGTAATTTGTGCGGGCTTGTTTTTTGTTACTCTGTGTTTGATGGTGTGATTTGTTTTCTTATCTTTATTCTCTGGTCTATTTTGTCCTGTTGTTTTGGACTGGCAACCTATATACGCCCTGTGTGTTGGCGTGATCATTTTTCGGTTGCACCGGTGTAATAATTTGATAAACGACAGAACCCTGCACTCTGCGCCTGATTCCATCCACCACTCTTAGTTTTTCGTAACAAAAGCCTGCACCGAAGAAATGGAGTCAGCAGGAGCAGCGACCACCCCTCTCCCCACAATGGAGGAGCGCGTCCATCACCACACAGCTGTCCTCCATCGGATTGGTACGGCGATGGATCAGATGATGGAGAGGATGGAACGATGGGAGAGGAATGGTCTCACCGACGTCTATCTCAGCTCTCCCACTGCCGACACCACCTTCAACACCTACTCCACCTACGTCGTCCTCTGGGTCCAGCGCACTGCGTCTCTCCCCGAGGGAGTACGATGGAGCAGCGGCTGGGTGCCAGGGATTTTCGCTCCAGCTAGAGCTCTACCTGGCTACCGTGCGTCCGGCTCCCTCGGGTGAGGAGATTGTGGGCCTCCTCGTCTTCCTGTTTAACGGGCAAGGCCCTGGACTGGGCTAACGCGGTCTGGAACAGGCTCTGGGACAACTACCTGGAGTTCACCCGCCGTTTCCAAGCTGTGTTCGATCATCCACCAGAGGGTAAAGCGGCGGGTGAGCGACTGTTCCACCTCAGACAGGAGATGAGGGACTTCGCGTTGGAGTTTAGGACCCTAGCTGCTGGTGCTGGGTGGAATGACAGGGCCCTGATGGACCATTACCGGTCTAGTCTCCGGGAGGATGTCCGCCGGGAACTAGCTTGCAGAGACACAACTCTCTCCCTGGATGAACTTATAGACATGTCTATTCGATTAGACAACCTGCTAGCTGCCCGCGGGTGTTCAGAAGGGGTCCTGTTAATTCCACCTTCCAGCTCTCCCACTCCCACTCAGATGGAGTTGGGAGGAGCTGCATCTAGGGGACCAGAGGGGGCTCCTCCTGCTCCTATTGTGGACGGAGAGGACACACTTCGGACCGGTGTTGGAGGAGTCCCTCTGGGAGTCGAGATGGTCGGCGGAACACTCCTCGGCCACCCCAGGTGAGTAAGCACCAAACTCACTCAGAGCTCCCTGTTGGTCACATGTTTTTGTTAATTTTTTCCCTGCGTTTCTCCCCTTACTTCAGCATAAGGCGCTAGTCGATTCAGGCGCAGTTGGGAGCTTTATGGATTGTGGACTCGCCCGTAAATTGGGTATTCCGTTAGTGCAGATAGACCCACCTATCCCCGTGCACTCCTTAGATAGCCGACCGTTAGGGTCAGGGCTGGTCAGGGAGGCCACGATTCCGCTGGACATGGTAACGCAGGGGAATCATAGGGAGAGGATCAGTTTCTACCTTATTGATTCACCTGGGTTCCCGGTGGTGTTGGGGGTTCCCTGGCTGGCTATTCACAATCCGGTTATTTCCTGGAAACAGGGGGCTCTTAAGGGGTGGTCAGACGAGTGTTCAGAGAGGTGTATAGGAGTTTCCATCGGTGCCACGATGGTGGAGAGTCCAGACCAGGTTTCCACCGTGCGCATTCCCCAGAATATGCCGATTTGGCTATCGCTTTTAGTAAGAAGAAAGCGACCAAATTACCACCTCATCGACGGTGGGATTGCGTGATAAACCTCCAGGAGAACGCTGCACTTCCCCGGAGTCATGTGTACCCACTGTCACAGGAGGAGACGTTGGCTATGGAGACATATGTCACGGAAGCTCTGAGACAGGGGTACATTCGGCCCTCCATGTCACCCGTCTCCTCGAGTTTCTTTTTGTGAGGAAAAAGGAGGGAGGTCTGCGTCCGTGCATTGATTATCGAGGTCTCAATTCGATCACCGTGGGTTTTAGTTATCCGCTACCTCTCATCGCTACGGCGGTGGAATCATTCCACGGAGCGCGTTTCTTCACAAAACTGGACCTCAGGAGCGTGTATAATCTGGTGCGTGTTCGGGAGGAGACGAGTGGAAAACAGCGTTTAGTACCACATCAGGCCACTATGAGTACCTCGTCATGCCGTATGGGTTGAAGAATGCTCCAGCCGTCTTCCAATCCTTTGTAGATGAGATTCTTAGGGACTTGTACGGGCAGGGTGTGGTAGTCTATATTGATGACATCTTGATTTATTCTACCACACGCGCCGCGCATGTTTCCTTGGTGCGCAGGACTCTTGGGCGACTGCTGGAGCATGACCTATACGTCAAGGCTGAGAAATGTGTGTTCTCCAAACCAGCCGTTCTCCTTCCTGGGTTATCGCATTTCCAGCTCGGGATGATGATGGAGTGTGACCACCGTAATCTGGAGTATATTCGGGAAGCGAGGAGACTGAATCCACGTCAGGCTAGGTGGGCCATGTTCTTTACACGTTTTAGATTTACGATCTCTTACAGACCAGGTTCCCTCAACACTAAGGCCGACGCGCTGTCCCATCTCTATGACACCGAGGACCGGTCCATCGAACCCACTCCCATCCTTCCAGCCTCTCGGCTGGTGGCCCCAATGGAATGGGAGGTGGACGCGGACATCGAGCGGGCGTTGAGGGTTGAACCTGCGCCTATACAGTGTCCAACTGGTCGAAGTTACGTACCGCTTGGTGTCCGTGATAAATTGATTCGGTGGGCTCACACACTACCGTCTGCGGGTCATCCGGGGATTGATAGGACAGTGCGGGGTCTTAGGGGGAAATACTGGTGGCCCACTTTAGCTAGGGATGTGAGGCTCTATGTCTCCTCCTGTTCGGTATGCGCCCAGAGTAAGGCTCCTAGGCACCTTCCTAGAGGGAACTTACAGCCCCTCCCGGTTCCACAACGGCCATGGTCCCATCTCTCGGTAGATTTCCTTACTGAGGGGAACACTACCGTTCTGGTCGTTGTGGATCGGTTCTCTAAGTCCTGCCGTCTCCTCCCATTGCCTGGTCTTCCTACGGCCCTACAGACTGCAGAGGCTCTATTTACCCACGTCTTCCGGCACTATGGGGTTCCAGAGGATATAGTCTCCGATCGGGGTCCCCAGTTCACGTCCCGGGTTTGGAAGGCGTTTATGGAGCGTCTGGGGATCTCGGTCAGCCTTACCTCTGGTTATCACCCCGAAAGTAATGGGCAGGTGGAGAGAGTAAACCAGGAAGTGGGTAGGTTTCTGAGGTCGTATTGCCAGGACCGGCCAGGAGAATGGGCGAGGTACGTTCCGTGGGCAGAATTGGCCCAGAACTCTCTTGGCATTCGTCTACGAATATGTCGCCATTCGAATGCGTACTGGGCTACCAGCCGGTCCTGGCTCCGTGGCATCAGAGTCAGACCGAGGCTCCTGCGGTGGAGGAGTGGGTACAGCGCTCTAGAGAGACCCGGCGGGCAGTCCAGGATTCTCTCAGGCAGGCCAGTGAACGGCAGAAGAGAGACGCTGACTGCCACCGCAGTGAGGCCCCGGTGTTCGCACCAGGGGACAGGGTCTGGCTCTCGACCCGAAACCTGCCCCTCCGCCTGCCCTGCCGGAAGCTGGGGCCGCAGTGTGTGGGGCCATTTAAAGTCCTGAGGAGGATAAACAAGGTTTGTTATAGATTGCAACTTCCCTCTTATTATCGCATTAACCCCTCGTTTGATGTGTCTCTCCTCAGGCCGGTGGTAGCTGGTCCCCTACAAGACAATGAGGTACTGGAGGTCCCTCCACCCCCTCTGGACATAGAGGGGTCCCCGGCGTACACAGTACGAGCTATTCTGGACTCGAGACGCCGGGTGAGGGGTCTGCAGTACCTCGTGGACTGGGAGGGGTACAGTCCGGAGGAGAGGTGCTGGGTACCGGGGAGGGACATTTTAGATCCTTCCCTCTTGAGGGATTTCCACCGCCTCCACCCGGATCGCCCCGCGCCTCGTCCTCCGGGTCGTCCTCGAGGCCGAGGTCGCGCGCTGCGGAGCCGCGCGTCAGGGGGGTACTGTCACGAACCTCGCTGAAGAGGGTGCCTCTTCCTGTTCGGGCGGGGCTCGGCGGTCGTCGTCACCGGCCTATTAGCTGCCATCGATTCCTTTTCCGTTTGTGTTGGTTAGTGGTTAATTGGGTACACCTGTTTTGTATTAGGGTTTGTTTGTAGGGTATTTAAGGGCACTAGGCCCGCTGGGTATTTTGTGCTGGCTTGCTTTTTGTTACTCTGTGTTTGATGGTGTGATTTGTTTTCTTATCTTTATTCTCTGGTCTATTTTGTCCTGTTGTTTTGGACTGGCAACCGATATACGCCCTGTGTGTTGGCGTGATCATTTTTCGGTTGCACCGGTGTAATAATTTGATAAACGACAGAACCCTGCTCTCTGCGCCTGATTCCATCCACCACTCTTAGTTTTTCGTAACACTCTTACTGCCCTGAATGCCTCTGCTGATCAAGGCCATCAGCCACTAACATTGAGTGGCTGCTGCCAACATACTGACTCAACTCTAGCCACTTTAATAATGGAAATTGATGGAAAATGTATCACTAGCCATTTTAAACAATGCCACTTAATATAATGTTTACTTACCCTACATTACCCATCTCATATGTATATGTATATACTGTACTCTATATCATCTACTGAATCTTCATGTAATACATGTATCACTAGCCACTAAACTATGCCACTTTGTTTACATACCCTACATTACTCATCTCATATGTATATATACTGTACTCGATACCATCTACTGCATCTTGCCTATGCCGTTCTGTACCGTCACTCATTCATATATCTTTATGTACATATTCTTTATCCCTTTACACTTGTGTGTATAAGGTAGTAGTTGTGAAATTATTAGATTACTCGTTGGTTATTACTGCATTGTCGGAACTAGAAGCACAAGTATTTCGCTACACTCACATTAACATCTGCTAATCATGTGTATGTGACAAATAAAATTTGATTTGATCCAACAGATATTGTATGCAGTAATCATTTGGCAATGAACCAGAGTGATAAAATAAAAAAAAGTTATTTGTCACGTGCGCCACATTCAACAGGTTCAACACATTCAACCTTACCCTGAAATGCTTACTAACAGGCCCTTAACCAACAATGCAGTTAAGAAAATATTTACTAAATAAACTAAAGTAAAAAATTCAATTTTTTAAAAGTATCACATTGAAGGAACAATAATGAGTCTATGTTCAGGGGGTACCAGTACCGAGTCAATGTGCAGGAGTACAAGTTAGTTGAGATAATTTGTACATACAGGTAGGGGTAAAGGGACTATGTATAGATAATAAACAGCAAGTATCAGCAATGTTAAAGCAAAAGGGTGTTGGTGTCAATGGAAATAGTCCGGTGGCCATTTGATTAATTGTTCAGCAGTCTTATGGCTTAGGGGTAGAAGCTGCTAAGGAGCCTTTTGGATCTAGACTTGAGCTCCGATGCCACTTTCCAAGCGGGATCAAAGAAAACAGTCTA
>NW_026277806.1:0-798 GCF_023373465.1 Oncorhynchus keta | reverse complement strand
CAGGAAGAATAGAGTGAGGAAGGAAAGACAGAGTGGAGGTCTGAGGGGAGGCTGTTCCTAAACTGGGAGAGGAAAGGAAAGAGGCTGTTCCTAGTGGAAAGAGTCTGAGGGGAGGCTGTTCCTAAACTGGGAGAGGAAGGTCTGAGAGGCTGTTCCTAAAACTGTGGAAAGAGTCTGAGGGGAGGCTGTTCCTAAGCTGGGAGAGGAAAAAGAGAGTGGAGGTCTGAGGGGAGGCTGTTCCTAAACTGGGAGAGGAAAGAGAGTGGAGGTCTGAGGGGAGGCTGTTCCTAAACTGGGAGAGGAAAGAGAGTGGAGGTCTGAGGGGAGGCTGTTCCTAAACTGGGAGAGGAAAGAGAGTGGAGGTCTGAGGGGAGGCTGTTCCTAAACTGGGAGAGGAAAGGCTGTTCCTAAACTGAGAGGAGGTCTGAGGGGAGGCTGTTCCTAAACTGGGAGAGGAAAGAGAGTGGAGGTCTGAGGGGAGGCTGTTCCTAAACTGGGAGAGGAAAGAGAGTGGAGGTCTGAGGGGAAACTGGCTGTGTTCCTAAGCTGGGAGAGGAAAGAGAGTGGAGGTCTGAGGGGAGGCTGTTCCTAAGCTGGGAGAGGAAAGAGAGTGGAGGTCTGAGGGGAGGCTGTTCCTAAACTGGGAGAGGAAAGAGAGTGAGGTCTGAGGGGAGGCTGTTCCTAAACTGGGAGGAAAGAGAGTGGAGGTCTGAGGGGAGGCTGTTCCTAAACTGGGAGAGGAAAGAGAGTGGAGGTCTGAGGGGAGGCTGTTCCTAAACTGGGAGAGAGAAAGAGAGT